>NC_081436.1:62629058-62745858 GCF_949786415.1 Peromyscus eremicus
TGTCTTAGGAAATTTTCATGAACAATCCAAGCATAATTGTTAAGAACACATGTATTAAAGTTCATGTAAGTGGAATAAAAGTTTTATGAATGGATTTTTCAACTACTTTTCTCTACAGCTTTTCATGTAAATTAGTCGGTTTTGAGACTTCTCTAAAGGAAATTGTCTCCTTCTTCCCTCTTGGCAGCTAATGGGCTTTCACCAATTTTGAATGCAAAATTAATCAACAACAAAAACGCTAATGTAACTACCGTTCTCAACCATGTTCCCATATTTTTCCCCCTTCTTAGCCCCTTTGAAAATTGAAGTGGACCTTTTATTCTGGGTGCAAGGGGAGATTGATTGGCAAAAGGTAATGTGTTCCATTTAAAATTTTGGTCTACGGCGTTTTCTAACTTAGGAAGCCACAATGTTCTTGGCCCGTTGTGACACTGGGCAGCATTAACTGTTAGGTTCTGTGCTTCCAAATCGCTGTTGGTTTTTGAGAAATTCTTGATGCTCTTACAGCCTGCCTTTGATTTCCAGCCCTTTATTTCTATTTGTCAGGTGCACAGGATCACTTCCTTTTTACTGTCTTGTCACCAACCATTCCGACTTGTTGGCCATGTATTTGGGAAAAGGCCGCATGATCTTTCTGGCTCCACTCAGTGTCTAAGATACCCCGCTTCCTCTGCTTGCATCCCACAGCCTCCCTCATCCTCCCTCCTACAGCCCAGCTCTCCTTGGTTGAGCTTGTGTTGATCTCCCTGGAAATCCTGCCCTGAATGGTCTGTCACCGTCTCCCCTGAAAACCCTTCCTCTTCCTCTTCCTCTTCCTCTCCTCAAGTAATGATGGGGCTAAGTCATTCCCAAAGCTCACACCTACCGAGTATTTCCTCAGTACTTTACAGAAAACACCAAACAAAAATGCCATTTAAAAGAGGTGTATTTTTTTTTCTTTTAGAATGTAAGCTCCTCAAGAGCAGGGACAATGTTTTCTGTATGTTCTCTTGTGCCTAGTACACTGTAAATGCTCAATAAATATTGATGATGGGAGGCAGTGAGTCTCAATGATGAGGGTGAGAAAAATCCCAAGCACTGTTCTGTGGCTTATTTCACTATGATCTGATCACATTCGGAAATAGCAGCCCTGTGGACAAATTATCCCAAATACTGCATTCAAGTAAAAGTGCAGTTGGAGGTGGGAGGTATTTTCAAGAGAAAGAAAATCACATGCATTTGTGGTGCCATGGTGCATCTTCATTCACAACTCAGTTACCTTGACTTTGCCTCAGCACCCAGGCCAAGGAGAATTAAGCTATGGACAGCAGGATGTCATCTCATCCAAGTAAATTACAAATGATACCTGAAATCTGTCACATTTGCCTAATTGGCTATTCATATGCATTAGACATTGCTAAATTAGTTTGATTCTGAAATTGTGATACTTACCTGCTATTAGTTATTGATGTTTTTTATGAATAGTGCCCAATAGATGAAGAAAGATTTGCAACTTCAAATTTTCCACCCCTTGGAATTTGAATAATAAATTTGTTTTTAACTTATTTCCCTAATTGTCCCAAATCAAGGCTTCATGTCTGTTTTGTTAATATAACATAAAGCCAGGACGTTGTGGAATCCAGCAGTGTTTTTGTGTGTGTGTGTGATACCAGAGTTACACCTTTAAAAAGACAGAGTTGATCTCTGGCCTTGGCGGTTGGCAGCTGTTACTTCCTCATAGAAGAGGAGGTATGGGTTGAGAAAGTCGGGGGATAAGTGTTTTAGGTCTCACAGAGTAGTTCTAAAGCGGTTTGCCAAGACCGCTTTTTAAAGCTTTTAACCCCCAACTTCACCGTGAAACTCGGTGATTGAACACTGACCCAAGGATTCAGTGGCAGGAACGTCCCATGAGTGCTCTTAGAATACTTGTGTGTGGTGTGTTAGCACTGCCGGGGAAGCACGCTAGGGTGTGGGGAAGTGTCTCCTTTGAGCAGGCCTTGGGAAACGACCAGGTGCAAGCTGTTCTGGAGACCGTGACGCTAGTGCCTGCATGGGTCTGGGTCCTGTCGGGGCACTCTGATCTTTGTAGTCTATAGAAGACCCGTCACTGGTAAGTGACTAGTCAGGACTGGATAAGCCAGCTGTTGGGAAGCTACTGTGCTTGCCCTGTGTTAATACCTCACCACCTGATTCTGCAAAAAGCTCCAGTTTACTGGAGCAATGTGTGTGTGGGGTGCAGAAATTAAGTCTGTTCACACCTAACTGTAGGTGATGCCAGGGGCGGAAGTATTTTACAGTTGAATCTGGTTCAGAACATTTCTGAAAACCCAAGCTTAAGTACCCTAATCATAAAACCTCTTGTCAGTGTCCCCACCAGGCATTCTAACAGGTGTCGGTTTGGTGGTAAGCAGTGTCAGATGTAAGTTGGAGTTAACGCTAGTGGAGTGGATGGTATCCAGATGAGAGGAATTTGTGTGGTCAAGATGGCTCAGTTAATAAAGGTGCTGAACACTGAGCCTGATGACCCAATTTCTACCCCTGAAATCTAAATGGTGGAAGGAGAGAACTTCGTATTCTGACCTCCACAAGTACACATGCAAAGTGAGTGTAATTTAAATTTAAGAAATGTGTACTCCTGGCTGGTGGCGTTGTCACATGACTTCAATCCCAGCACTGGGGAGGCAGAAGCAGGTGGATCTCTTGAGGACAGCTGGGGCTATACAAAAGAAACCCTGTCTTGAAAAAGCAAAACAATTTAAGCAGAAACGTGTACTCCAGTTTTGGGGTTGTGGCTATAGAAAGGAGAACCAAGGCTCATGTTCAGCATTGTAAACACTGGTTTGGAGGTTCCTAATGCTCTAGACTGAGGACCTGCATTAGATTCCTGTTTCTTGTACTTGTCTTCAGTAGTTTCTAATTTTTGTAAGAGCCCAGGAAGTTATTTTTAGCAAAATTTGGGGGTGTTTATGTGTCAAAAATAGCTGTAAAGTCTTCAGGAGCTGAGGGAGTGCAGCTGATACTCGAGGAAATAAAGGTATATTGAGCTAAAGGAGGCTAATTCTACAGAGAGAAGAGTATATAGTCCATAAAAGAAATTATAAACTTGCTTAGTGGGTTGTTTCTCCCCCAAAAGAGTAATGGGAAAAGTTATTAAAGTTGCCTTTAATAACTTTGTTGTCAATGGCCCTGAATTACTTGAGGAACACGCTGCTTCTGTGCTGGAGGGACAGGAGTTCTAACAGGTCTGGGAACATAACAGCAACGGTATTTAAGGTTTTCTTCCATTGTGCCAGGCACAAAAAAGGGTGAGGGTAGGGCAGACAAACTAAGATGATACATTGCAGCTGGAGAGCGGGGAAGACGGGAGCTGCTGGACGCACGGTGGTTCCAAGAGCAAGGCCACAGTGGCTGGGGTTACCTGCACAACAGCCCCTCAGCTTTCTGTCATGGGGTGGGGCTTATGAGCCCCACTACTGGCAATGGGTTGCTGTGGGGCGGGAGTGATTTTCCTCAGTGGTGTAGTCACTGGTAAGTTGCCTGACTCTCCTGTCTGTGAGTATTCAACCAACCGTAACTAAACTCAGTTGCATATACAGCCACGAACCTGGGAGGTGGGACTAGTTTAAAAGAGGTTCAATGCGGGAGGGAGGGGTGTAAGAGTAATGGATGAATTCAATCAAAATACATTGTCCACATGTATGACATCGTTTTAAACATTGTATGCATGCAATAAATTGCCAGAAAGTTCAGTTCTTGCTGACTCTGATGTGTAAGGAAAGCTTTAGAAAGAAGTGTTAGCTAGAAATGTACTTTGTGAATCTGAAAGCAGTAGCCCTTCAAGTACATAAAAAGGTATCTAGAAGTGTAAATAAAGACAACACTGGGTTTACATAAATATATGTTAGTGTGAGCGTGTAAGATACATTCGGTGAAAGAGAGGCCTGTAACCCCAGCACCCTGGAAGCTGAGACGGGAGATTTTGAGAACAGCCTGGGCTACATAGCAAAACCCTGTCTTACCATTTATATAAACAGAAAATGTTCAGCTCTTGTTTAAAAATACATTTAGAACACTCCAAACAAGTAATCCGCTGGTTGGTCTGCCTCCTAGAAACCTGGTGTGTGTGCATGAGAAGCCAAGGAACCTTCCATGTTCACATTCACAACTACTGTGACTGATTTAGCGAAAAGCTTAGAGACATCCAAATGCCTGTTGAAGAATAGAATTACTCTGATAATCTTCAGTGGTGAACAAGAATCAGCTATAACCACACATGATCAAATATTAGTAACAATGTAGTGTGCAAAGACTGCTGCTGAGGCTGGAGAGGTAGTAGCTCAGCAGTTAATAGTTCATACCACTTGTACCTCCAGCCCCAGGACGACAACCACTGGCGTCCTCCAGCACCTGTACATACACAAATGGAATTAAAAATAGTTAAAAGCACTTGAGAGGCAGAGGCAGGCAGATCTCTGAGTTCGAGGCCAGCCTGGTCTACAGAGCAAGTTCCAGGACAGCCAGGGCTACACAGAGAAACCCTGTCTTGAAAAGCCATTTAAAGAAATATTAACAGTAAGTCTCTCTATAAAATGCAGCTATAGGGGTTGGAGAGAGGCTTCAGTGGTTAAAAACACTGGCTGGTTCTCCAGAGGACCCAGGTTAGAATCCCAGCACACACATGGCAGTTCACAATTGTAACAAGTTTGAGGATCTGATGCCCCCTTCTGGTGTCTGAGGGAACCAGGTATGCAAGTGGTTCATAGATAAACATGCAGACTAAACACTGAAAACATTTTTAATTAAAAACTTCTGCTGACTATACATCATGAATCTTAAAAAGTTTTAAATGAATGATTCATTTGTTTATCCATGTGTGTGTGTCTTCCACCAACGACGTGAAATGCAAGCATAATATTAATAGAGAATGCCTTACTTAGACAAGAAGCAAGGAGCAGGCTGAGGCAAGAGTCAGAGGTGGATAATGAGTGATGAGTAATAATGTTTTGTGATTGGGGCTGTGCTGAGGGGCTTCCAAACACAAAACCAGAGATGATACATGGTTATGATTAATGCGGCATCAGGCATGGCAGTTTACAGGAAGGAGGAAGCAAAAGCTTGCTTGAGTGCTTAAAAATAACATCGGAAGAGGGAAAACGGGAGAAATAGTTACCGAGTTTGTGCAGACAGGCAAATGAACATGCAAAACTCACGGAAACTGAAACAACTGCCCACCTGCTCCTTACACTTCACAGTTGTCCTGACCTTACTTCTAGTTACTTCCAGAAGGGCAGGCGGCAAGAACTGGAGATGTGGGCAGAGGGGGACTGAGATGGGTTCGTGAAACAGTCCCTGGAGTGAAAAGTGCCCATCCATCTTCAAGATGGAGCACAAAGGTCCTTAAGGACCTCTGGTGGTGCAGAGTGAGTTTTTATTCCTGTGGTCCTGAGGAATTCCAGCACACTAGGAGACCACTTGATTGAATTGAGCCCATCTTAAGGTTCTTCCCTTCTGAACCTTTTGAGGAAGCGGTCACTCCAAATCACAGTTATCTCCTGTCACACTGTGTTGGGATCAACTTCTTAACACTTAAGACATCTGTACTTAACAGAATTGGGTTTGTTGTTGTTGTATTTTTTAAGTCTAACTTGAGAGAGTTAAGAGTACATCATCTTGAACATTTCAGATCAGATCAAAGTGTGGTAGCATTTTGTTGGTTTTACTTTTCCCCAGATCTGGAAGAGGTGTATGGACAGTTACTTTTGGAAACATTAGTCCTTAAGAGTCTTGGCTGGAAGGTTGAAGGGTCCATAAAATTGGAATGAACTTGATGAGAGGAAGCTTTATCGTGGTAGACATGTCTCCCCACCCCCGGTCTGCCCACTGGGACTACCTTACAAAGTAGTATAGGACATAATCCTGTGCAACCGTGGGGCTCAGGCTGGTGGGAACTGACGGTGTCTAGACAGCTGCACCACTGGTGGAATGGTTGGTAAGTGTAGACCTTCCAGGTATGAGTTGGCAAAGCGTGTGTGCCGGTTGAATAGCCTGGAATCGAGACAACTGGCACTTGTCTTCAAGGGGCTTGGTCTGAGCCGGCTGCTTGGGTGGGGTCCCAGCAGGGTCTGAGAGTCAACAGGAGCTAGTGGAGGTGCCTTCCAAGATAATCAGCAAGAAATCGGTGAACCAGTTCGTGAAAGTGACTAAGAAGATTGGCTTAAACATCTGCCAGGGCCCTAGGGAGATGACTCGGTGTGTGTGAGGTGCTTGCCTCTGAAAGATGAGGACTTGAGTTCAGATCCCCAGCACTCAAGTAAAAACATAGTTCTTGAATTGGGGAGACAGAGACAGGAGGGTCCCTGGGGCCCACTGGTCTTCTAGTAAAGTGAGACACCTTGTTTCCCATCCAAGTACTAACCAGGCCCAACCTAGCTTAGCTACAGGGCTCAGATTAGATAGGCACATCCAGGGTGGTATGGACGAAGAGGAGAGACCTTGTCTCATGAAATAAGATGGAGGTGTCCGAGGCAGACACTGTACAACCCTGCAGCAGTGGTGTGGTAAGGAATGCAAATGAAGCGTCTAACTTCCCTTTGCATTAATTTGACCAAGAGCAAGCCCAGATTTGAATTCTCCACTTCTCTCCTGTCTTCATCTGTCTGTAGTCTAGTATCTAGACCAGCCTGTCTGAATATTGTGTGTGTGTGTGTGTGTCTGATCTCTCGGTCTCTGTTGCCTTTGCATTGTACCTCTATGTCTGTGCGTGTGTGCGCATGTGCGCGCATATGAGTTCGGGCCCCTAGCAAAGGGCTTTGCTCTGTTTATTGAACAGCAAACACACACACACACACACACACACACACACACACACACACACAAAAAAAAAAAAAAAAAGAACGAGGGGTTTTTAAAAATGGAAATCTCTTAACAGTTTTACAAGGGAAGAAATTACTGATGCCAACTGACTTAATGACATTCAAACAGATCTATCAACCTATAATCTACATGTTGCTTCCAACATTTGTGGTGGACATTTGCTGTATAAGTTGCTTCCAACTTGTTGGCCACTTTCAGCAAATAATTACAACATACTCATTATTCTGGGTCAAGGTATGGAAGAGCACACAATTTAATATTAAAGCCCTGCATTGAGCTTTTGTAAAAGTTGGAATGCAAGTTTAAGTTTAAGGTTAAACTTAAAACAGGCTGAGCACACAGTAGGACAGCAGATTAAATACATAGGCTTAGCAGATCTCCAGGTATATTATTAACCTGGTGGCAAGATCTGTGAAAAATTCAGTCTCCATGAAATCAAGAGATATTTTCCGAAAAACATATCACTATGCCAGTTCAGTGAGATTGTGTCTCCCATCCAAGCACTAGCCAAGCTGCACCCTACCTGTCTCCAGGAATCAGGAACGCCCATGGTGGTGTGGCTGAAGAAAGAGACCTTGGCTTGTGAAATAAGATGGAGGTGATGGAGGAAGACAACATCAAACTCTGTCCTACACACACACACACACACACACACACACACACACACACACACACAGGAGGAACTGCCCAGGTCTTTTTGGTTTCACTCAGATAAGTCTTGTTCTCACTCACAGCTTCCAGGGTCACAGGTAAGGGAGGAGCAGGGCTGCTCAGGAACTGGAGATGAAGCTGAGAGAACTGTAGACCAAAAGCTGGGGACTGGACTGTGCCAGCAGGATTGTATGGAGTCCATGATTTGGTCCCCACTTTTATTAGTCTGTTGGCTGAGCAGGCGGAGAGCTTGAACTACAAGATTGTGTGTGGTTGGGATGGAGGAAGGCAGAGCACAAACAGAAGAACAAAGGTCACTGGATACATGTCTGCCCGGCCATGGCTGCCTCGCTGGGGAAGCCAGACAGTGTGTCTCAGCCCACTCCACTGAGAAAACACATCCCCGTTCCCACTCAACTTGTTTCCCTGTTTTCTTTCAAAGGACTTTAAAGCAGAACACTAACCACAAAGAAGCTTACTTTCTTATTTCTTAGGAAAGGAAGTATTTCATGTCTGATGATCGCAAACAGTAGCTTTGTTTTTTTCCAAAAGATTAATTCTTATTCACTCTTTTAAAAATTGTGTGTGTGTGTGTGTGTGTGTGTGTGTGTGTGTGTGTGTATGTGACAGCAGGCATGTAGAAGTCAGAGGACAACTTTTGGAAGTTGGTTCTATCATGGACTCCAGGATTGAACTCAAGTTGTGGCTTGTGGCAAGCCATTTTACCCAGGAAGTGATCTCACTCGCTTTTTATGCTCTTAGACAGGAAACTGAGGAGGGCCATTGGAGGTGAGGAGGCAGGATGGGGGACGGGGTGAGTGAAAGGACATATGGGACAGGAAAGGGGAATCTTAATCGGGAGCGGGGAGAGCTTCGAAGGGGAGACGGGAATTGTGCAGAGATGAGGGGAAATAAACACAGAAACTGTTCTAAATATCATCATGGTGTCTAACGTGCTGGTTGGATTTGGAATTACTAATAACTAAAAGTGACGTGAAGAAGAGAGGGAACAGGGGCATAGAGAGGAGTTGTGGGAGATGGTGGTGGGTAGATGTGATCAAATGTATTTGATTGTATAATTGTATGAAAATCTCAGAATACATAAAAATATTTAAAAACAAAGAAAACACTTAGCCAAGTGAGGTTTCACAAACCTGTGATTCTCACTCAGAAGGCAGAGGCCGGAAAATTGCCACAAATTCAAGGCTGACCTTGGCCTCAGTGGGAATCTGTCTACAAATAGAGTAAGAGGGCTGGGGGATGGCTCAGCAGGTAAGTGTGTTTTCTGAAGAGCCTGACGACCTGAATTCTGTCCCAGGCCCCACGTGGTGGGAGGAGAGAACCATCACCGGCCAGCTGTCCTCAGACCTCCACACGGGCTGCAGTGCTGGGGTCATAAGCGTGTGCTGCCACACCCCATTTCTGCAGTCGTGGGGAGCGAGCCCATCAGTGAGTATGCTAGACAAGCACTCGGCAGCTTGAGCTGCGTCTCCATGAGCTCTCTCTGAAGAGCTTATGGCACGATGGTAAATGTGTGTCATGGCCACTAGAGAAGACTGTGCCTTAGTCTCTCCCCCTGCTGGCTGACACCTGGAGCTTGCACAGGTGACAACTTTTTGCTTCTAAGCTCTGCTTCAGCTGCTGAGAGGACCCTGGGGACAGCTTGGGAACCGGCATCCTCCTACACCGCATTGTGGGAGTTGAGACTAGCAGTAGCCCTGGGGGCTGGCACGCCAGGCAGGTGCTGCCTTGGCTGTTGTTCTTGAGGCCTCTGTTTCAAGGCATCCACCTTAAATAAAAAGAGTGACGAAGCTCCAGAATCCAGTGTCTTTCACCTCAGTGACTCAGCCTGGAAGAAAACAGCCCACCATGGGCATGCCCACTAGTGTCCAGAGGACTGCAGTTGGATCTTTTTAATAAAAACAGAATGAGAAACAGCAAAGACTGCCCACCCCTTCACATTTGACAGCTGCACCAAGAGAAGGCATGGCACCTGCCACCCACATCCCATGAGTCAAACTCCTAATCCCTGGCCGTGACGACAGGCTTGAAAAACCCCGGTTTACAGTCTGCAGCCTCTGATGGCTCCATCAGGATCATAGTGGCCCAGGGAGTGGAATGGAAAAGGCACATCTGGACAAACCAGAGATGTGTGTGTGTGTGTGGAGTCAGAAGGTGGTGGGCATGAAGAGACAGGTAGGGTTAGATCTGGGGAGACACAGAGGGCACTGGGTGTTCCAAAAGGAATGACTGACACCACATTGCTCTGGGGAAGAAAGGGCTCAGTGCCCTGGGGTGTCCAGAGAAGAAGATGGCGGAGTACATCATTAGCACATCCTGCAGTGGTCCCTTCCCACCCAGCCAGTCTTAGCTGATGAGTACCAAGATGGTAATGATGCACAGAGAAACCATCAAAATAGTCCCAGAGGAGGATGAACTCTGGCCCCCAGGGGTTCTCCATAGCTCTTGTATATAAGTCAGTCTTGACAGTTGATGTGACAAGTGGGAACTGGCTTGATGGAAAGGCTCTGATGTGACAGATGGCATCATTGCCACTTCTGCCCCATCTTCTCTATCAACAGAAAGCTCCAGGAAGTCACCACTAAAAGGAGGGGGTCCCTGTTTTATGAACACTGGTCAGTGTGCTCAGAAGAAATGTCAGAAAAAGCAACTGTCACTTCCAGACTTCAGGGTTTGTGAAGGGCTCACATGCTCTGTCATTAAACTGTTCTGCCTCCCAGAAGAAATTACCAGGTGCAACTACCTGTCTGACATAAGGATTATGTATTTATTTGTTTGTCTACTTGTTCATGAACTGCCCAGTCCATTAATTCATCCCTTTGGTGTGTCATTCATTCACATAACATCTGGGGAAGTGTTCTATCACACTATCCAGCTCTCTTTCAACACTAATGAACAGCAGCCTCCACACTGGAGAGGTGACAACTATGGCATTTAAGATGTTTTAATAACATAGATTCTTTTTTTTTTTTTTAATGACTATGAGACATGTCTGCTCCTGGCAGCACCAATCTACTTCAGAGAAGATGATGGGCATCAAAGAAACTCCACATGGAGTTTACTTTCTTTGTGGCAAAAGTTAGCCAGTGGACAAGAAAATGTCCTTACATTGACTGCTGACAGTATGCTGTCCAAATGGACAAGCAGGACACAAAAGAAAGGATTGCCAAACCTTGCCAAGACAAGGTAGGACAACCCTTCAGAATATCCTGCTTCACAGATAAGTCTGTCAGACATGCTAGGCCTGTAGGTCAAAGATGATGCCCCAACGTTGCAGACGAACCTTGAGTGACTGTCCAGGCAGCCAACTGTTTCTGTCATTTCTCACATTTTTTGGAAGTCACTTGCTTGCACTTCCTGTTTACTTAGGTAATATTATTTCTTTCTCAGGTCTCTGAGGGAAATGAAGATTAGATAGTTATAGTTTTCCTTGTTAACAAATTCAGAAAGTCACTAAAGAGGTGTAAAGTGTATAAGTTTGAAAGACATCAGAAGATAGTATACGGTTGGTAATACAAGTTAGGATAGAAAATGAATTAGGTACAATATTTTGGACCCACCAAAATAGGATAAATAATGGAATATTTTCTCTGAATTTGTCAAATGTTAATGGACTGGACATTGTTAATGTAATAATACTTGACTGTATATATTGTATATAGTTATTGTATTTATTGTATATAGTTTTTCTTATATTAGTTAAAATCTTTTATTATTTTAGACAAAAAAAAGGGAAAATGAGGTGATATTTTGTTGTACTCTAATTAAACTTGCCTGAAGATCAGAGGACAGCCAGCCACAGAATTAGCCACAGAGGTCAGGCAGTGGTGGCACACACCTTTAATTCTAACACTTGGGGGAGGCAAAGATCCCTCTGGATCTGTGAGTTCAAAGCCACACTAGACTACATGGGATTAATCCAGTTTAAAAGAGAAACAGCCAGGCAGTGGTGGTACACACCTTTAATTCCAGCACATGGAGTCACACACCTTTAATCTCAGCACTAGGAAGGTTGTGATCCCAAGCACCAGACAGGAAGTGATATGGCTGGGCAGAGAAAGGAATATTAACAGGAGGAGACAGGAATTAGTCCCTTTTGGCTGAGGACTGAGAGGCTGAGTCTGAGGAGTCATGGAGACAGGATCTTCTCTTTTTGGCTGAGGAGCTGGCGAGGTGAGAAGTGGCTGTGGCTTGTTTCCACTGATCTTTCAGCATTTACCCCAATATCTGGCTCCGGGTTTTTATTAAAACCAGTTTAGGATTCGTGCAACAGACAACCTGGGAGCTGCTAAGTGTATGAGGCCGAGTGCCTCGGTGGCCCCATTCTGGCATGGAAGTCGTGGAGGATCTCCGGAGCACTGCTGGTCTTCAGTTAGTGTTAGAAGGGCAAACAAGCTTCATTCTGATGGCGGGGCACAGCAGCAGCAGCTGGTAGACACACTTGGGCAAGCAGCACCGTTTTCCCTTGGGCCAAAGCGGGAAGTCACACACTCAGGAGAGGCCTGACCTCTCAGCTAATCCTTCCTCAAATGCCCTTGCTGACCCGCCTGAGACCCCTCTCTTCGTTGATTCCAGATCCAATCCAGCTGACAAACTCAGATTGATCATCACATAAATGCAATAAAAATATTATTTGACACATACTCAATATTAAAATGTCAGAATTTTGCTACAGTAAAGCTGTAAAATGCAGCGCTTACCTCATGGTTCTGAGCATATGTCAGGAGTTCAGAGACCACACAGCTAGTGCCTGAGGTGCCCGATGCTGATTCCTACAACAGCCTGTAACCTGCTGGGAGGATGTGCTAGCTACCATGAGTACTTTATTCCATTCTTTGATTGTTCATTTCTGACAGAGCTTTCCATGGACTAAGTGGGAAGGGAACTGATCACTGAGTAGATCCAAATGTGGACCAGGGAACCAGAGCATCTGGCGACCAAGCCTTGGGAAGTACTTGATATAATTAAATAAGACAGTATGAGCAGTGGCAGGACACACAAAATGCTTGATAAGCAGCCTTCCTCCTCTGCACACCGTCCCATACCCACACTGCTGCAGACAGACCTGAAGGAGAGGTGCTCAGTGAGTCATCTGCACGCAAGGCACAGCGGTCCCTCTCCCCAAGGGTAGAACCATTGCCATTGGGAAATCCTGTCGGACCCCCGCCCCCCCCACACACATTCTCAATGCCTCCTCCTCTGGAAGTCTCTGCAGCCTGTGACAGGCTCAAGCTGCTTCCTCCTTTCCCTGAATCCAGAAGGGTCAAGAAGGACAACACAAGTTTCCAGACCCCCTCAGATAGATTGAGTTCCCTAAGGTCCGAGCAGCAGCTACAGAAAAACTAGGCTGACCCCTCACAGGGGGCCTGAGGTGCCCCCTGAACCTGGCCCGACCTCTCCTAGTGTTTCAGAACTGTTCACTGAGTAAGGAAAGGCCAGGGAGGCCTGAGAGAGACCCTTCAGTGAACACACACAGAGTGAGACCTCGGAGTTTTTCTAGTGAGGCTGGCTGACACTGGACATTGCTATCGTACTTGCTGCCCACTACAGCCTGTCACTCCTTACTGTTCTGACATCGGCTGTTCTCTGGCTGCAGGCCCTTACTGAACCTCTCAAGGTGCCTCAGGCTGCCACGAACTTTCCTTTCACACTCCAGGTGATCCGTGGTATCTGCTACCTTCTGCATTCCCGTGTGTGTGTGTGTGTGTGTGTGTGTGTGTGTGTGTGTGTGTGTGTGTGAGAGAGAGAGAGAGAGAGAGAGAGAGAGAGAGAGAGAGAGAGAGAGAGAGAGAGCAGAGGAAGATGTTGGGTGTCCTCCACCACTCCACCTTATTCCCTCTCTGTGAACCTGGAGCTAGGTCATCCCCCTGTCTAAGCCCTGTAGTGGGCACACACAGCCACTCTGGGCTTTTTGTGTGTTTGTTTTATGAGGCAGAGTTTCTCTGTGTAATAGCCCTGGCTGTCCTGGAACTCACTCTGTAGACCAGGCTGGCCTTGAACTCACAGAGATCTGCCTGCCTCTGCCTCCTGAGTGCTGGAAGTAAAGGCATGAACCACTAGGTTCATACTGGGCTTTTTATGTGGGGGCTAAGATCCAAACTCTTGACCTCAGGCTTGGGCAGCAAGCTGTCTGACCCACCACGCCGTCCCTCCAGCCCCTCCTTTCTCTAGTGGCTGTTTCTTCTTCAGATTGAAAACAACAACAACAAAAAACAAACAAACAAAAACAAAACAAAAGCCAGAGCAGAAAACACTGCCCTGTAACCTGCCAGACCCAAATTGACCTGTGGAGATGAGAGTTTCATTGACCAAAGCACTCTACTGATTAGCCAGAGATGGTCACTGAGCTTCAGCCAGCAGTGGCCACTGGATGGCTAATGACTTGGGTGGCTTGGACTGGAGACCCGTGTCGACCCATCTACCATTTCCAGGATGTGTGTTGATTCCGTAAACGGTGGTCAGAGAGCGATCGAACCAACAACTAAAAAGAGAACGAACTGAGTTTGTCAGCTTAGGCTTGAGGCCATGGCAGACACTTTGGGGTCATTCACAAGCTAAGGAGCTAGCCAAGGAGGCCCAGACGGTTTGGGGAATGAAGGGTGGGGGAGGGGAAGGGAAGGGAAGGGTGGGGAGGGGGTACCCGCTGTTCCTCTCCAGTCTTCCCAGTGTCTGGTGACCGGTGAACTGCAGTCCCTGGCTCCTCACAGTAAGACACCTAAGTTACACATTTTTATTCCTTAAAACCAAAAAACCTTGGTCAGCACGCTGTCCTTGGAAAGAAACCCAGATGGGATGTCCCCCTGTGCTCCATTCTGAACGCCTAGCTCTGTCGTATGCCCCTGTCATGTCTTCCTGTGTCACTCAGTGTCCCCTGCTTCGATGTCCCTCTCTATGTTCTATCTTGTATTCGCAGCTCCCAGCCCAACATCACGGAGTGCAGTGGGGCTTTCCTGTCCGACTTTCTTTTGGACCGTCAGCCCCCAAATAATGACACAGAGACTTGTTATTAATTATGAGATCTTGGCCTTAGCCTAGGCTTGTTCCCAACCAGCTCTTACAATTTAAATTAACCTGTTTCTGTTACTCTACGTTCTGCCGTACGGCTCTCTACCTCTCCTCCATTCTGCATGTCCGACTCCCTCCATGTATTTCTGGCGTCTCTTGTGCATCCAGATTCTAACCCAGAGTTCCTCCCTCTGCCTAACCCCTCCTGCCTAGTTGTTGGCCATTCAGCTCTTTATTAAACCAGTCATAATAAAACGTCGACACATTTCACACAGTGTGATCCAATGTCCCACAACAACTGAGTCTTTGCTGTTGCACAGATGATCGTCGGTTGAGAATGAAATGTGCCCGGTGTTTCAGTCTCCAATAATGCCTTACCAGTGCATGGCTTTGTATCTTTGTGTGCGTGTGTGCGTGTGTGCGTGTGTGCGTGTGTGCGTGTGTGTGTGTGTGTGTGTGTGTGTGTGTGTGTGTGTGTGTGTGTGAGAGAGAGAGAGAGAGAGAGAGAGAGAGAGAGAGAGAGAGAGAGAGAGAATCTGGAACATGCCTTTTTTATTATTATTATCAGTTAGGCTTTTTATCTTCATCTGAGACAAACCTTAAGGCCCCTATTTCCTTTATTATTTTAGCATCCAGGAGACACAGGTGATCAATTGCTGAGGGCATTTAACAATCTGTTTTTGCAGAGTCCAGACCCTTTTGAGTCTGGGGGTCTGTATGCCTCTGGACTGTTACTGTTTCTTACCACCTGGGTATATTTGATGGTCCTTGTGTCTCTGTTTTTATGGCTGATGGTGGTCCGGAACGATTAGCTGAGTAATTAATTAGAAATTTGAATATGTTATTAGAGACATAAAGGAAAGCTGATGAAGCAAAATATGGTCAGTAAAGACAGAAAACTTGGAGAGGGAATCAGGAAGAAGAAAAACATGGGGTTCCCAATCCAGTGGGACTGAGTACGGTTGTGGGATGAAACCTCATTTTTCTAGAATTGGTGACAAGGCAGTTGATCCCCATGTCCTCTGGAACTTTAGAGAGCAGGGCCCTGTTTGTATCACTGCATATGAGGAGGACTTTCCCTGGAGTGAGAGTAAGATAAAAGGCTTCAGGTGAGACAGATGGATCCAGTGGGGAAAGCCCTCGAGCTTAGCAGCTGTGGGGGTTACAAGAATTACCTTGAAGGGTCCCTGCCATTTAGGGGAAAGGGGTGAGGGGTGCTGGCCTGGAGGGGAAAGAAGAACCTGGTCCCCAGTGTGGATTGAGGGTGGGCAAGGACTGTCATATGGCTGAGGTAAGGAATGGTCAGCGAAGTTCCACAGAGAGGGCGGAGGTGATCGAGTAGAGAGGTAAGCAAGTGTTCAGGGAGAGGTGGAGGTTGTAAGAGGAGACCCCGGGATTAGAACCAGCCTCCCATACGTGAGCTCAAACAGAGCGATTGAAAGGGGTTGATTGGGAAGGATCCGGAGCCTGAAAAGAGCTAGAGGCAATAATTTCACCCAGTCAAGGTGAAGTTCCTGTGACATCTTAATAAGAATAGATTTTAAAGAGCAGTTGGTGCGTTTCGACTGAGGATGGTAAGGGATATGAAAATGCCAAGGTACATTAGGAGCTTTAGATAGGGTCTGGGAAATCTGAGAGGTGAAATCCGGACCATTATCAGACTGAAGAGAGACAGGGATCCCAAATTGGGGCATGATCTCCCGGAGAAGGAGGTCAGCAACTGTCTGAGCCCACTTATTAGAAACCAGAAATGCCTCTACCCAACTCAAAAATGAGTCCACCATCACAAGGAGATACTTCATCTGACAGTGGGCATATGGGTAAAATCGAGCTGCCAGTCAGTCTCTGAAAGGGAACCTCTAGCCTGGTGGGTGGGAAAAGGTTGACTCAGATATTTGGAACTGGGATCTGACTTCTGCAAAGGGCAGTAATAGTTCTTAAGAACTGTAAGTCCTCAGAGGTAAGCTGTAGGTGGGCTTTTACAAACTGAGACAGAGCCTGACTATTAGGGTGAAAGAGCTGAGGTAGATAGGACAGAATTTGCCTAGTGTCAGGGGCTGTGAGGATGTGGGTTGTACTGTATGGATTCTCTGTGGTGGGTGGGGTGAGTCTGGGCCCTGGAGGGCCGCTGTCCTGGCTGCCTGGTCAGCCTGGTTATTTCCCTTAGAGATGATGGAGCTGTCGGTCTGATGAGACCAGCAGTGAATAATTCCTATTGCCTTGGGGATATGGGAGGCTTTTAGCATGGCTGTTATTTGGCCTGAGTTAGATATGGATCCCCCTTTTGCTGTGAGGAGCTCACACTCCCTCCAAATAGCAGCGTGGGACAGGAGGATATGGAAAGCATATTTGGAGTCTGTATAAACATTTAGGGATTGTCCCTGTGCCAATTAAAAGGCACAGGTGAGAGCTATCAGCTCAGCCTGTTGGTTATGGTGTGGGCAGGTAATGCCTGTGCCTCTATTATCTCAGTATCTGACACTATGGCATAGCCTGCTTTATGGGTCCCCTCATGTAGAAAGGAGCTGCCATCCGTGTACCAGGTGTAAGTGGCCTGAGGCAGTGTGCCCTCCTGTGTGTGTGAAGGGTGAGGTAACAGTTCCTCTAGGGTTTCAGTGCAGGAATGAGATGGAGAACAGTCAGCATTGGGTTGAGGGAGGAGGCTTGAAATATTGAGGGGTGGGCAAGTCTGGAAAGCAAGTGTGGCATCCTCCACTAGTGCCACTGGGAGAGAGAGAACTCAGGAAGGAGATAAAGCTTGTAAGCCTTTATAAGTTAAGAGATGGGACAGGTCGTAGTGGGAGAAGAGAGTGGCAGGTGACCCAACCTTGACCCAAAGGTTAGTTTCTTTGATTCCCGAATAAGGAGCTCAGCAGCTGCTAAGGCACGAATGCAGGGTGCCCATCCCTCCTGAGAGGTGAAGTCTAGTGGTGTTGTTTTTTGTTGTTGTTGTTGTTGTTGGTTTTTTTTGATTTTTCAAGACAGGGTTTTTCTGTGTAGCTTTGCGCCTTTCCTGGAACTTGCTTTGTAGACCAAGCTGTGTTCAAACTCACAGAGATCCGCCTGCCTCTGCCTCCCAAGTGCTGGGATTAAAGCCGTGCGCCACCACCGCCCGCATGTCTAGTTTTTTTTGACAGGTATGTTACAGGTGCAAAAAAGGGTCCCAGCTGGTGGCCTAGGGTCTCAAGGGCATATCCCTCCTTCTCTTCTACATAGAGGGAGAAGGGATGGGTTAGGTCTGGGAGGTGAAGTGCTGGGGCCTGAAGGAGAGCCTGTTGGAGCTTCTGGAAAGGTTTAGTAATGGGATGAAGGAGGGGTTCATGCGGGGAGCCCAGAGTGGCCGGGCAAACGGGAAGTGAGCAGTTGTAGATGAACGAAACTTGGTACAGGATCCCGGGCACAGGGCGCTGGGAGGGCCTGCTTTGTCACGGCTCCAATGTCATTTATTTTCAGCACTATTTACCACGTGAGAGAAAACATGAGGCACAAGGAAACCCACTGTAAGAGTTTTATTAGGGGAGGGTAAAGAGGGACTGCGCGATAGACTTACTAGAAATGAACGGTGCAGAGGAGAGGGCAGGGGAACGGGTGGAATCTGCTTTTCTAGGTCCCCTGAGCATGAGCATATGGGCTTACATAACTACGCCATGCATGCACACAGATTACGTGATATGCTGTGTGCAGATTACATGATCACACAGCACACGGATTACGTAGGACGCCAGGCCCTGGGATGACTAAGCATTCTGCCTGACTGATGGACAGCACATGTGTGGTCATGTAGCTGGGGTGGGGGTGTCTGGGAATTATAACAGCAAGTGTTCTTAAACACTGAGCCATCTCTCAGTACCTCCTTCCTTTCCTTTCTTTTCTTTTTCTTTTTCTTTCTTTCTTTTTTCTGTTTTTGTTTGTTTTTTGTTTTTTTCAAGACAGGGTTTTACTTCATAGCCCTGGCTGTCCTGGAACTTATTGTGTGGACCAGGCTGGCCTCAAACTCACAGAGATCCACCTGCCTCTGTCTCCCAAGAGCCAGGATTAAAGGTGTGTGCCACCACTGCCCAGCTAGTCCCTCTTATTTTATTGTATTTTCAAACACTACTCTGTGTGTACGTGTGTGTGTGTGTGTGTGTGTGTGTGTGTGTGTGTGTGTGTGTGTGTGTTTGAGTCACTGCACTTGCATGGAGGTCAGAGGACAACTTGCGGAAGTTGGTTTTCCCCTTCCACAATGTGGGTTCTGGAGATCACTTGGTTGAGTGCCAAAGTATCCCTTGCTGACTCCATCTGTGGCGTTTATGTGCTTTAAATGTATAGATTACATAATATTGGTCAATCTGAGTTCAGAAACAGTATGAGAACTTTGTTTTAGGGGTCTTAGGGATTGTACTTTTGGAGTCAGGAGTTCGGATACCTCAGTGTTCTCAGGAGGGTCGGACTAGTGGGATTCAGGTAGTCCAAGAGCTCTTAAATCATGCAGGGCAATAGGTGACATTCGCAGGAAACAGTCTACTGTAATGGAAAGGGTGGTTGAGGGTGGGCGGGGAGAGAATGGATAGACTAGTTTAAAAGGCTGGTGAAAGACGGTGCGATGACCTGCTGACCTACCCGCTCAGCCTCGCCTCCCGTGTACTTCTCTGTGATTCTGGGTTCCACAGTCAAAGGTTCGAGGAGACCCAGGCTATGGGAGTGAGCTCCGCCTCCCAAGAGCCCCTGCTCCACCTTGAGCCGCTCTCTCAGTGTTGTGTTTTCCAGTGAGCTCTACACTCTCTGGTCTACCTAGCTGCCTGTCTCCACTGTCCTCAGGATGATGTAAGTGTGAACTGGCAGCTGGTGGGGCAGTGGCTGCTGGCTTCCGACACATGACGGACGAGAGGGGACGTGACTTGCAGGTGGTGAAGCCGGACTCTCTCCTGACATTCTCTCAGAACTCGGGCAGCTCTGTGCCAGCAGCCTTCCCCCTGTAGTTCTCACAGACCCAAACTCTGAGCAGCACAGGCTCCCTGACCCCAGGGTCCTCCCCGACTCTCCAGCACCGCCCAGTGGCCCCACCCATCATTTCTGGAAGCACGGACCGATCTCCTCTCCCTCTTTCCCATCAGTTGTTAATGGGGTGGGGGTGGGGCGGGTCCAGATGTCTCCCTCTGTTCACGGTGCTCTCTATTAAATAGTGCTTCTCAGCAGGATTTTAAATGGAACATCAAATGCTAAGAGTTCACACTTGCCATTTCTCCCCCTGTATAAGATCTAAAATACTGGACGCCTCTATCACACGTTAGACAGGTGTTCTGGGTCCACCCCAGTAATTACTAAAACCATTTTGGCGTCTTCGAAAATCCAGAAAGCTACAAGTTTGTCAGAGAAAATCCTTCTCTCTGTCCGCCATGACAACTGTTATGTAACTGTTTCCTTGGAGGTTGAAACATCCCATCCTGCAGGAAGCTCCTCAAGCAGGAAGGTGAACAACCCCAAAGAGCTCCAACAAGTCCCAGAAACTGACCAGACTCACTAGGTCCCTCTCTGCCAGACTAAACAGCAAGAACTTGAGAGTCCCTCTCAGAGCAAGTTGGGAGACCAGACCAGCTGCCCGGGAGAAACAGAAACCAGCCGAACTGCCTGCAAGAGGTTTGGGCCAACTGAGGTACGGGAAAGGACCTTCTCCAAACTGCTGATCGGCCTGCAGGCTGTGTGGTGTGCTCCGGGTTCCCAGCTCTGTGAGCTGTCACCCATGCTGGGTGGGCTTTGGTGATGCAGCCAAGAGTCATTTCTTCTCCTGTAAGTAACCCTCACCACACTCCTGTAAGTAACCATAAAACTCATTGGTTCACCAAGTTGGACTTGGGTGGTGTCCATATTTTGGTCTGTCGTGGGCTCCTCATCTGGGGTGAGTAGACCAGTGTGTTGTGTCTCCCCGGGAAATGTTTTGTCAAATGCAGAACCTTTCTTAAAGCTCCCATATTGGAAAGAATTCCTAAGTTAGTATGATGCATTATTATTATTATTATTATTATTATTATTATTGTATTATCTTACTATATTATTATATTATCTTATTACTATTACTTGGGGCTAAGGGTTGAACTCAAAGCACATACATGCTAAACCCAGGTTGAACTGCACCCAGACTCCCGAATTACAATATATACTTCTCTGTAGGGAGAGCTCCTGCAGGGCTGCAGCTGGTTTGATTCCAGGGGTGTTAGCACCTGGCTTTAACCTGCCTTTGTGACTGCTACCTTTGGTCTCCAGTACCTTCCATTTGAAATGTGTAAATCTTATCTGAGACTTTCCTAAAGGTTCAAAGCCCATATAAAACTTGGTTGGGGGAGGATGTTAAGAGGCTGAGATGTCTCTTAACTGAGAACTTGCATTAGCATTGTCTCTTTGGGAAGTTTAGATGAGAGATGTTGGTTTATGGAATTGACTTGCTGAAGGTGTGAACTGGATAACAATAAAAAGGCCCTTTGCAAAGCCACAGTGAGTCAGTGCGCCAGAGGCTGACCCCCTGCAGCTGGAAAAGGCTAAAAATCATCCTTAGAATGCCTCTGTCTTCTTTCCATGAACCCAGTGACCCCACATCTGAGATACAACACTTCTCTTTTAGTTTTTAGAAATTATGGTTACTAACTTTGTGAGGGGAGGGCGCATGTGCTGCATGTGTGGAGGTCAGAGGACACTTCAGGAGTCCTTCTCTTTCCACTAAGTGGGTCCTCCCGACCAGTTCTGGGGTGTGGCCACAGGTGCCTTAGCCAGCTGAGCCATCTTGCTGGCCCGATACATTTATTTTTATGCTTCATAAAATCCACTGACTGTTTTTTTTTAACCAACATGAAATTCACATAAATTTGCATAATATAAAATTAGCCATTTTAAGGTGAAGGCACTTAATGTGTTTGAAATTTATGCAAATGCCACCCCATAAAGCTCCAAAGCACATTTCATTGTGGGGAGAGGGAGTCCTGTAAACAGCTCCCGTTACCCTTCCACCAGCCTGGGCAACCACTAACCTCCATTCTTGACAGATGCATCTATCAGTAAAGGGCATAGTTTAGTTTTTCCTTTTTAAAAATATGGTGTTAAGGTGGCTGGAGAAATGCCTCAGCTGTTAAGACCACTCACTGCTCTCCCAGAAGACCTGGGTTCAGTTCCCCAGAACCCATGTAGGAGCTCACGACCGCCTATAAACTTGTTTCAGGGATCCAATGCCCTCTTCTAACCTCTGAGGCCACCAGGCACGAGTGTGGTGCTCACATATACATGCAGGCAAGACACTTGTACACATAAAATATTAAGAAAGAAGTGTTTAGGAAATATGTATCACATTAACAAACGTCATAAGAATTACCATCGTGGCCATTTGAAGCGTATAGGTCGGTGGTGTTTTCACATAGTTGTGAAGCAGGGTTCAAGGGCATCTTCACTTTATACAACTAAACAGCACATACAGCCCTGACAACGCTTCATCCTGTTTTGTGGACGAATAATGTTCTGTTGTATGGACACACCACAACTCCTCTATTCGACCACCGGTCTGCATTTGGGATCCTTCTGCTTTTTTACCATTGTAAATAGTGCTAGAGATTTGTGGGTCTTGGGTTTTTGTTTTTGTTTTTTAAGATTTATTTATTTATTATGTATACAGTGCTCTATCTGCACATATCCCTGCAGACCAGAAGAGGGCACCAGATCTCATTACAGATGGTTGTGAGCCACCATGTGGGTCCTGGGAACTGAACTCAGGACCTCTGGAAGAGCAGCCAGTGCTCTTAACCTCTGAGCCGTATCTCCAGCCCCCGTGTTAGAGATTTAGATTTGTATCTAAGTTTTTTATGTAGATATATGTTTTCATTTCTCTATCTAAAAGTAGAATTAATCATGTCACATGTCAATAGTTCCTTGATAAGGATGATAATTTTGACTATTGTTTTGGTTTTTGATAAAGAGTCTCCTCATGTAGTCCAGGCTGTCTTTCAACTCAAGATCCTCAGCCTCAGCCTGCTGTTGGGATCACAGGCCACCTTGCCAGGCTATGTGTAGCCTGGTAAGGTCTCTGGTGGCCCCTTTGTCATCATAAATTTAACAGACCATAGTACATTCAGCAAACTAAGAGGTCAGTTCCACAGCTCAGGAACAAGGGTCAGACAGTCTTTTTCTTACAGTTCTTGGGAAGGAGTGGAACCCACCCCGGTGAGGGACTCAGAGATGTGTGAACATTGGGTCATCCCAGTGACTGGTGTAAGCATGGGAAGGCAGTTGCTAGCATTCAAGGGTCAGAGGTCAGGGATACTGAATTGTCTTTTTTTTATTTTATTTTTTTATTTTTCGAGACAGGGTTTCTCTGTGTAGCTTTGCGCCTTTCCTGGAACTCACTTGGTAG
Source organism: Peromyscus eremicus (assembly GCF_949786415.1). Taxonomy (NCBI): domain Eukaryota; kingdom Metazoa; phylum Chordata; class Mammalia; order Rodentia; family Cricetidae; genus Peromyscus; species Peromyscus eremicus. The sequence continues at coordinate 62,651,959 of NC_081436.1, forward strand.
CCCAGGCTGGCCTCGAACTCACAGAGATCCGCCTGGCTCTGCTTCCTGAGTGCTGGGATTAAAGGCGTGCGCCACCACTGCCCGGCTGCTGAATTGTCTTTGAAGTGCATTTTCAAGGATAGCCCTGAGTCATGAAGAAGTGCTCACGTAATGCAATTACCAGGTGTCCTGGGATGGCTGGCCATTTCTCCAGAGGAATCGGGATGACATCAGGACCAGAGCAGAACAGTGTGTGGAAGACTTCCTGTCACTAGCCCAGGTACCGAGGACCTTCCCCTTTAGTCCTCATCACACTGGTGCTTAGTCATCTCAGTTGCCATAACAAAATATCATCGATGGTGTGGCCTAAAGAACAAACAGTTCTCAAGGAGCTGAGCTGCCGGATCCAGAGCATGGTGAGTTTTCCTGGCTTATAGATGGCTAGCCTCCCTGTGTCCTCACATAGGGTTGGGAGAATTTCAGATTTTTTTCCTTATAAGTCATTAGTCCTACCATGGGCCCCACCCTCATGACTTCATTTAGCCCTAATGACAAATGTTCCATCTCCAAGTGTCATGGCATCAGATGTCAGGCCTTTAAAGTATGGATGGGGACGGGGCACAAACATCAGTGCATGAAAACGTTGGCAGTTGAGTTCCTGTTACGGAGCTAGAGAGCAGGACTGGAGGGGGAGAGGGGTATGCTCACCCAAGTCGTGCCACTGAACACTGACCAAGCTAGAAGTGGATCTGAACTCCACCACCCGGTGCTTATAATCTCCTTTACGCCACCACAGGGAAGGATTACAAAGGTCGGGTTTATGGCAGGCACAGAAAATGGTTTCCTATCCCCAAACAGAGAAACTGGGAACTGAGAGCCAAAAGCAATCTCCAAGCTAACCCAAGTACAGACCAAAGAAAGCTGAGGTCCAGGGCAGAGCTGGGAAGAAAAGCCCTAGTCCTGGGCCTTGCTCAGGGGCGCTTGCCCCACCCCAGGCCAGGCTGGCTCTGGCCATAACCAGTCTCCGCCCTGCTCCATTTCGGTGATTCATGCTCAGCAGTCTGTGTCGCTGCCCACAACCAGCTCACACCCCCGTTCTTCCCACTTGGAGACACCAGAATGACAAGCCAGATGATTTTTTTAAGACTGTTTTTTTACCTCATTTTAATATTAGGAGCGAATCTGCTTAGCTGTTAAAATGGTAAATTCGGACCCAGCTGAGCACCCACAACATCCTTGATTGCTCTGGGACCTCTTCAGGCAACTCCATAAGCCAGAAACATTCCGTGAGGGGTGAGGGGAGTCCCTGCTTGGTGTCCACTGCCCCCAATATTGAGTCAGATGGCCTTGAGAATCCAAAACAAAACTAATCCTTGACAACTATCTTTCCTGAACCCCAGATTTCCTAGTTATAAATGAGGAATGATGTCATTTACCTCAAAACTGAGCTGTGGTAAAGACTAAACAGTGAAATAAGATGAAGTGAGGCTTGTGGACAGGCGGCCTGGCCGATGCCGATGTGTGGGTTAACCAGTTCATTGCCACCGTTAAACCCCGTAAGGAGCAAGGGCCCCGACCTTGGTGGTGAAAATGCTTTAACACAAAAATGATGTTGGATTTGACAAAACCTTGGTGGGCACTGAGCTAATGGGCACGACCGAGACTCCACCTGCTGCCCAGGGAGGCTGACACAAGGTAGAGACCTGCCTTGCGCATGCCCTGCTTGCCCACAGAGGGTCTCCCCTGCCTTCCAGTCTCACCCTGGAGCTACCGGTTGGAGCTGGAGCCCGGCTCCACCTCTTGGGCAGCCGTGCAGCTGAGGGAATTTCCTGCATTCATCCTTACCTTCCTGTCCTCGTCTGTAAAATGCAGAGGGTCACAACTTCTATCTCACTGAGTTACTAAGAGCAGTATAGAATCTGCTTGCTGCAATATGGCAAATAGCCCCTAAGACCGCTCACCATGTCTTAGAGTTGTGCGTCTGAGAATGTTTATGAGGGATTACCATAATTATGTTAATTGATGTGGGAAGACCACCGGTCACTGTGGACTGAGCCATTTCCTGGGCATGGGATCCTGGGCTGAGTGAACGGGGGAAAGTGAGCCGAGCAAGCACGCGCCTGCTGACTTGTCCTCTGCCTCTTGACTGGATGCCATGTGATCATCCACCCCAAGTCCCTGCCGTGATGTACTGCACTCCTTTCTCCCCTACGTTGCTTTTGTCAAGGTGTTTTATCATGTTTTATTCCTGGTGTGTTGGCAGATGGTCTCTCTAGCATGGGTGGATACAGGCCCCTTGCATTATTACCCTGGGTTCCTACCCATGAAGCTGGAGTGGGAACTGAGAGATCCTTAGACCTGGTCTTGCACATGGAAAAATGTCAGTTTTAGTAAATTCTGTTAGTTGCAGTCATCACTGAGACTAGAACTCAAGGAGACAAGGCACAGACTGCATATGAAGTACAACAGAAACTTGTTTTCCTCTTGCTTGTGTGTGAAGACTCCGGAACATGCCTGGTTCAACTTGAATAGTCCCAGTGTAAGGACAGTCTTCACAGCTCTGCTGCATCCACAGGGCCTGTGACCAGGAGCTCCTGAAAGCTGAGCATTGTGTGTCTATATCTTACTGCGTTGTTTCTCATATTTGCACCACCCAGAATACAGATTCTAGCACGTCCACACTTGTTGCAGGATATTTGATCGCACTGTGAAACACCAAGACTGTGTTAATGAAATCAACCTTGGATCGGGGGTAGAGCCAGCAACTAGTTGACAGGAATTAGCCATAGAGAGTTCGGAGGAGCCAGGAATTCAGTCTTTTATGGTTAAGGAGAAGTGGAGAGAGGCACTCTTGCTGGGTCTCTGGCCAAAAAGGAAGGTCAGCTGGTTGCTTCTCGGCTTCTCTGATCTAGCAGGTTTTTACCCCAACATCTGACTCCCGAGTCTTATTGGTAAATAGAACAATGTAGCTGTAAGTTTTCTCTGGTCCCACCAGGCCTCATGGTCCTTTAGTCACTTATAAAATAATCATCCAGAGGCTTAATATTAATTATCAACTGTATGGCCTATGGCAAGCCTCTTGCTAGCTAGCTCATAGAGTTTAACTCAACCCATAACTATTAATCTATGTATTGCCATGAGTTCCATGGCTTTACCTGTGTCCCGTTATGTGTTGCTCCTAGGTTGGCAGTCTGGCATCTTTCCCGACTCTGCCCTTCTCTCTCTATCTCTTTTGGAATACCTGCCTGGCTGTAAGCTTTGAGATAGGCTGAAGCAGCTTTATTTATTAGCCAATGGGAGCAACACATATTCACAGCATACAGAAAGACATCCCACAGCACTTCTCCTTTTCTGTCTAATCAAAAAGGAAGGTTTTATCTTTAACATAGTAAAATTATATAATAATAGAACAGTTATCAAGCAAGAATTACAGTTACAATATCTAGTCTATTTGTATTGGCAAATTTAGAAAATATTTATCATCTATCCTATTTTTGTGAGTAGTCTAAAGTTTTATATCTAATTCATCTTTTATCATGACTAAGGAATGTAGATGAATTTCTAAATGGTCTTATTAAATAAAAAACATGGAGTCAAATATAGGGGTGAAAGCCTTAGAGAGATCAGGGAGATAGGGAAAGCCACCAGCGAACCTTACCTCACCAACTCTGCAGCTTCCAAATGTGAATTACTTCCTGTCTACCCACACCTATATGCCTTGATGTTCTGCCATCTGATTTGCTCTCTCTGTTCAGCTCAGCTCCATCACTTCCTCTTTCTACACAGAAAGCTCTGTCAATTCCTGTCTGTCTGTACAGGTCTCCACACCTCCGTGGTTAACTAGTTTTGGAATTTAAGGCACGTGCCACCACACCTGGCTCTGTTTCCAGTGTGGCCTTGAACACACAGACATCCTGCCTGCCAAGTGATAGGATTAAAAGTGTGTGCTAATACTGTATGACTTCTGTGTTGTGGCTGGCTTTTTCCTCTGATCTCCAGGCAAGCTTTATTTATTAAAGCACAAATAAAGTATCACCACAAAGGAAAACTATAATTATAACTATCTGGTTTTCAACTCCGTCAAAGACCCCAGAAGGATATAATAATACCTAAGTAAACAGGAAGTGCATTATAAGCAACTTTCAAAATTCTGGAAATGACAGAGACAGCTGGCTGCCTGGACAGTCATCCAAAGTTCCTCTGCTATGTTGGGGCATCCATCTTCAGCCCATAGGCCTAGAGTTTCTCAGTTGCTTCTCCCTGTGTCCTGCAAAATGTCTGGCAGTCTCCTCTGTGAAGCAGGAACCCGAAGGACCATCTTGCCTTGTTTTGGCAAAATTTAGTAGATGTTTTTCCATGGGTCCTGCATGTCCAGTCAATACATTGTGTCAAGCAATCCAGACAAGAACAGTTTCTTGCCCAAATGGCTAACTTTTGCCATAAAAAAAGTAAAATCCATATGGAGTTTCATCAGTGCCCATCATCTTCTTTGAAGTAAATTGGTGCTGCCAGGAACAGGTGTGTTTCACTGTCCAGAAAGTCTAAGTTTTTTTAAACATTTTAATCTGCAGGGCTGAGAGGGACTGGAGGAATGCAGGACTGTGGGGCCAGGCGGGACCAGAGAAAACTTACAGCTACATTTGGTGCCCCACATTGGGCACCAGATAATGAGATAAATCCACTGAGTCTATTTAATGATCAAAGGGTATTTGGGGGTAAACTCACAATCATGGGAGATTTATTGTAGGGTCCAGGAAAGCTGAGCTATGTCCCACGCTGAACAGCTTGATCCAAGATCTCAGCATCCAGAACCATGAGGTAGCCAAAAGGGGCCAGCACATGTGCATCCCAGGCCTTAAGGGTCCCTGATGGCCACGTCCACAGAGGCTGGGACCTCAGGGTCATAGGCAGGTGTAACAGCTACAGCTGCCTCTCTAGGGCGTGGCTCAAACAGCACCCACTACAGAACAGCTTAGTTAAAAACCACATGTGGCATCCAATGCGTGTCACGAGATCACTCTAGCTGGCTGCTGCTTCTGCTACTGCCTCTTCTCCCACGGTGGCTTCTCACTCAGGCTTCTGCCACTGCTGCTACCACCATGTACTCCAGCCCCAAATGCCTCACAGCCCCGCTGCTGCAGCCATCAGAGCAGATTGGAAAGATACCTGAGAAGTTATTGAGGAGAGAGTTAAGCAATATTAAAAAAAAAAAAATCTTTCCCACATTAAGGATAGGAAATATCAGCCAGGAGGCAGTGTTGCACACCTTTAATCCCAGCACTCAGGAGGCAGAGGCAAGTGGATCTCTGTGAGTTTGAGGCCAGCCTGGACTACAGAGTGAGTTCCAGGACAGGCTCCAAAGCTACACAGAGAAAACTTGTCTTGAAAAAGACCAAAAGAAAAAAAAAGAAGAAGAATGGGCAATATCACAGTGCAGGGAGTGAGGACTCTGTGTATTGCTACAATGAATGACTTGAAAATGGAAAAAATAAATGAAGGGATAACCAACTTATCTGGGATTAACATAATGCAGATTATAATTGTTATGCTATTGTGTTTGGGCGACCCCTGCTCACTGGGCTAGGGTATCTCATGCATGCAGGGAAACATGCCGGGCAGATGCAGTGGTGGACAGTCACTCACAACCCAGGCACTGCATCCATGTGGAAATAAGTTTATTATAATAGAGAGATGAAGAGAAAGATAGGGAAAGAGGGAGACAGAAAGAAAGAGAGAGGGAGAGGAGTGGGTAGGAGAGGGGTAGAGGGTGCACACCTTGTGGGAATGGAAAGGGGGAGGGGCAGTTCTTTTTTTTTTAAAGGGGACTTTATGTCAGGACGCTGGGTGGGTCTCCAAGGGGTGGGTCAGAATACTAACAATAATTACTATCAATTTGGTGATTCATATTTTATCCTTAAAAAAGTGGTTTGAGAACTGTGCCAAATATGAAAATTTGACTGATGAGATACAAGCCTTGGGCTGGAGAGATAGCTCAGAGGTTAAGAACACTGACTGCTCTTCCAGAGGTCCTGAGTTCAATTCCCAGCAACCACATGGTGGTTCACAGCCATCTGTAATGAGATCTGGTGCCCTCTTCTGGCCTGCAGATATACATGCAGGCAGAACACTGTATATGTAATATAATAAATAATAAATCTTTAAAAAAAAGATACAAGCCTTAGAAAGACTTACTGTTGATAAGATACAAACCTTAGAAAGACCTACTGATGAAAATAAGAAAAATACTCAGACGCAGACAGAGGAATTTAGACAAGAGCCTGCTGAACCACCGCATGATGAACTGAAGAGGGCCAGCAAAGGTTATTAGAAAACGAGCCTCAGTTTGTCTAGTTGCTATATGTGAATGACCAGCAGACAGTGGGCACCCCTGAGGTTATGTAGAAGTTAAATGGCATCCTATAGAAATGTTAGAAGAGTTAAGGAAGCAGTCATTTCATATGGTATGCATTCATTCTATGTGAAGCAGATGTTAAATTCATGGGCAACTCAGAATATAATTATCCCCCAAGACTGGAAAGATTTAGCTATATTGGAAGCTGGTCCTTGGTTACAATTGTGAACATGGTGCCCAGAGGAAGCTAGAATCATAGAGCAATGAAAAAGCATTAGAGGCATCAATATTTCCCAAGATCAGTTCCTAGGTGAAGGCCAATATTCTGAGTTACAAGGACAGTGTGAATTTGATGATCACACCTTGGCCCTATGTCATTTAGCAGCCTTAAATGCTTGGGACAAGGTTAAAGAATCAGGAAAAAGGTCTGAGTCATTTATTAAAATTATATAAGAGCTAAAAGAAGCCTTCAATGATTTCTTACAATGATTGACATCAGTTATAAATAAAATAGTGCCAGATCCAAGAAGTCAGACGAATATTAATTGAATCTTTGGCTTTTGAAAATGCTAATTCAGAATGCAACAGGGTGATTAAGCCTTTAAAGGCAAGATCAGCACCAATTGATGAACAGATCAGAAATACAGTGATATTGGATCTCACACTTATGATACTGCTTTGATAGAAAAGTAATTTCTAGAAATTTTAAGAAAAATCAAAATGTCAAATGTTATAATTGTGGCAAACAAGGTCATTTGAAAAGGGATTATAGGCAAGATGTTCCTAGAAACAATGTTCTTTTTCTAGAGATAATCCAAATTCTGGAGTATGCAGAAGGTGTGGCAAAGGCTGGCATTGGATTAATGAATGCAAATGCAGTCAGCAAGGGACAGACAAGGTAACCCTTTGCTGTTAGGAAATGCTCAAAGGGGTCTCTCGCAGGCCCCAGTATCAAATTTGATTCAATCATTCCCTGTCATCATCAGAGAAACTCATCCACAGAGCAACTAAAAGGCTTATTAATACCTGTTGTTAAAAACCACACTGCTCTGGGTGTGATCAAGGACAGAACAGCTTCATTAGAAATAAGAAAAATTTCAGGAGAGACCCCTCCCCAAAACAAAACAAAACAAAACAAAAAAAACTCTCAACTATTTTGGGAAACTGCTATAAATAATCAGAGACAAAATTGAAAATACAAATAAATGGCATTGAAATTGTAGGCTGATAGACCCCAGACCCAGGGTACTACCTTCTCAGGTGGGCGCCCCAAGAACCCAGACTCCGGTCCAGTTGATGCAAGCAGCAAGAGGTTTATTGTTGCGACTGTACAGTCGGGCTAACTCAGCTCCAGAGAGCAAGAGTCACGCCCACTGCAGCCACATGGGTACTTTTAAAGGAAAAAAACCCACAAAAGCCATAAGATTACAATTCCCATACAATTTCATTTCGATTGATTTATGTCTAGAGGCTAATTTCACAAGATCATGGCCTGATCACAGGGTGAGTACAATCACGTCCGCATGCACATTCTTCCTGAAACCTCAAGGGGGGTATCAGGGTGGGAGTGAAGTTTACACAAAGGTTACAGTGGTCTTTCCTGGAATACTTGCAATTATCCCAGTCACAGTTGAGCGCATCTCTTAACAGAAATCTCTTTGCATTGTTACATTGTTACAGGGGTGGTTGAATAATGGCTGTCAGTTTGCCCTTAGAACTAGCTTTTTTCTTTTCTTTTAGTTCCTCATTCTTTTGGGGCTTGGGGGGTGTGAGCCTGAAGGGTTAGGGTCTTTCAGGCTTATTGAACATAGGCACAGATGTAACAGTAATTTCACCAAAATCTTGGCATCCAGATTGGCCTCTTCAGGTAGTAAATATTCAGCTTCTAGGGATTGGAACTTTATCTCAGGTAAAACAAAGTACAAGATGAGTTGAGTGTATAGGGCCTGAAGGACAGATAAGAAAATTAGAACCATATGTGGCTGACATAGCAATGAATTTATGGGGACGTGATTTGTTGCAGCAATAGAAAGCACAGATTAACATTACTCCAATCCCAGAAACAAACCATAAAGAGTACTTCTGAGAAAAATATTAAAAAGCATTATCAAGAATAGTCACAGATCATTCAGGCTGTACATAAGCAGCTGTTGCTCTTTCAATGGTACCAGCAGCCCTGCCTTTAAAATGGTTAACTGACAAACCTGTCTGGGTAGAACAATGGCCTTTGACATCATAAAAATTATAGGCCTCAGAATAGCTGTTACAGGAGCAGCTAAACGCTCAACCTATTGAAGAATCAGTATGTGGGTGATATCCTACTGGCTGATTCTGACTCAGATAACTTAGAAAAAAATGTTTGATAAAGTAAAGAGAATTTTGCCTTGTTGAGGATTACAAATTGCTCCTGAAAAAATAAAAAGAAGAGATTCTATTTATTACTTAGGATATAAAATAGGTTTACAGAAAATTCAACCACAGAAATTGCAAATCAGGAGAGATCAATTACAAATTTTTAATGATTTTCAAAAATTGCTGGGAGATATTAACTGGCTACAGCCCAGAATTAGATGAACTACTCAAGAGATAAGTAATTTATTTCAAACCTTACGAGGTGATAAGGACTTAGATAGTCCAAGAAAATGATCAGCTGAGCCTGAGAGAGAATTGCCTCTGGTAGAAAAGAAATTATAGGATATAAATGTGGATCGCTTAGATCCAGAGCTTGGTTGTATCCTGGTCATACTACCTTCTACTCATTCTTCTACAGGAATTCTCATGCAGAGAACATAATATTTTTAAACGATTATTTTTAACCACACAAGAAGTAAAAAATTAAAGACCTATGTAGAAAAAGTTTCTGAATTAATTCTGAAAAAAGAATGAGACTTTGTCAATTAGCAGGGATAGACCAGCAGAAATTGTACTACCTTTTACTAATGCTGAAATTGTCTCTTTGTGGGCAGAAAATGAACATTGGCAAAGAGCTTACAGTAATCTTTTGGGAGAGATTAGCAACAAATATCCCCAAAGCAAGAGACTTCACTTTATAAAAAGAACTAATTGAACTCTCCCTCATATAATAAAAGGAACACCAATTTCTGGAGCCCCTACATTCTATACTGATGCAAATAAATCAGGAAATATTGGGGACCGACTCCGGACAGCTGTGTCCTGAACTTTGTCAAGCCTTGACAGGAGGTTCCTGGCCTAACTGCAGGATATACGATTAGATAAACTTTCTGGAGCCTGTTGGCCAGCTGCAGGGGGCCTGGGACCAAAGTGACCTCACCCCGACCCCTCCCTTAGGAATTTTCCATTCTTCTCTCCGTGCTTCCCCTGCTCCCCCTCCCTGCCTGAAGCCCTGCTTATAAGCCTCAACACCCAGTCAATAAACGAGACCTTGACCGCAACTCAGACTGACTTTGTCTTCCTTTACGCGCCTGGTCTCCTTTCTCTCTCGCCCCCGTTGATCTTTCAGGAGGTGCCTCCTCGGGTCTCATCAAATAACCTGACCCGTGGGACCAGGTCGAGGAAAGGCAGGTTATAAGTCAGGAAAAATAAGTAAAGTGGCTCAAAGCTCTTAAGATTCAGTTCACATGGTAAATGAAGACCACATGAGAATAGGAAGAAACAAAGTACTAGAGAGGCCCACAGAAATCCACAAAGATACCCCCACAACAGACTGCTGGCAATGGTCGAGAGACAGTCCGAATTGACCTACTCTGGTGATGGGATGGCCAAACACCCTAATTGTCGTGCTAGAAACCTCATCCAACTACTGAGGGATCTGGATGCAGAGAGCCATGACTAGGCCCCAGGTGGATCTCTGGGAGTCCAATTAGCGAGAATGAGGAGGGTTTATATCAGAGAGAATTGTTGAGACCAAGGTCGGATAAAGCACAGAGACAAATAGCCAAACAAACGGAAACACATGAAATATGAACCAATGGCTGAGAGGTCACCAACTGGATCAGGCCCTCTGAGTGGGTGAGACCGTTGATTGGCCTGATCTGTTTGGGAGGCATCCAGGCAGTGGCACCGGGTCCTGTGCTCATTGCATGAGTCGGCTGTTTGAAACCTGGGGCCTATGCAGGGTCCCTTGGCTCGGCCTGGGAGGAGGGGACTGGACCTACCTGGACTGAGTCCACCAGGTTGATCTCAGTCTGTGAGGAAGGCTTTCCCCTGGAGGAGATTGGAATGGGGGGTGGGCTGGGGGGAAGGTAAGGGGGGCGGGAGGGGGGAGAACAAGGGAATCTGTGCCTGTATGTAGAACTTAATTGCATTGCAAAATAAAAATTAAAAAAAAAAAGATTCAGTTCACAAATCAGAATTACATGCTATTCTCATGGTATTATTAGATTTTCCAGAACCTTTAATACAGTAACTGACTCTCAATATGCAAAAAGGGTTGTTTTATATATTGAAGCTTATTTCAGATGATTCAGAATTAACTTTGTTATTTATTCAACTTCAAATCGGTTAACTAAGATGGTCCAGCCTCAGAGACTACTCCAGCCAGGACTTCAGGTAAGTTCTACACTCACATCACACAGAGACTAGACAGAGCTCTCCCAGGACTTGACCATTATTTTAATTTTCTCAGGGTTCCCTAAAGATGCTGCTATCCCCAGACAACAGGAAGTAATTTTAATAACCTGACACCAACATTCCTAAGAGGTGAGGTGGGTGGGTTTTGGTCATTTCAGTGGGTTATGGATGTTTGTCATTGTTTAGGGGGGTTGGTTGCAAGATGTTGCTGGTCATGGTCAGGGAGGAGCTAAACAAAGAAGGCTTCTTTCTGTTGTGGGATAATCTTTTTGTACACTCTAACGATGTGTCTCTGCCTAAGGCACCTTCTGATTGGTTTAATAAAGAGCTGAATGTCCAATAGCTAGGCAGGAGAGAATAGACAGAATTTCTGGGGAGAGAGAGAAACTCTAGGAAGAAGAAAGGCAGACACCAGCAAGACACTGAGGAAGCTTCTACAGAATGAAGGAGGGGCAAAAAGTCATGTGGTAGAACTTAGATTAATTGAAGTTATAAGAGCTAGTTGGACAGTCCTAGCAGCCAGCCAGCAGGTAAGAGTCCTGCAGGCAGGCCACTCTACCACCACCACCATCCACTGGATCCTGTAACCTGCAAGACCCACTCTACCACCCAACCCTCTGAACCCATCATCCTCCCCTGCCAACCATCCTGCAAAATCAGCAGGCACAAGCAGCACCTGTGCCATTTAGAAGAAGAGCATCCTCCCCATGAACAGCCCTCTCCAGCAACATCAGCAGATCCTATAGGCACAAGCGCCACCCACACCAGTGGGAAGAACAGGCCCCACAGGCACAAGTAAAGCCCACACCAGCCAGAAGAACTGGATGATATGCTGGATCTAGACACCCAAACCCCCACAAACCTCAGCTGAGACAACCCTACTAAAACAGACAACCAGCCAATCACCAGAACCCTTGGCCATTCAGGCCAAAAGACAATAAAGGAAACAGACAATAAAGGAACAAAAGACCCATTCAACAAAGACATCACAAGAATCAACACCTATAATTTTTATAATTATCCCAAACCCAGATGGGTAAATGGTAGTCTAAGAATACATTCAACAATAGAAAGCACTATCAGAACCTAGTGATTCTGCATCAGCAAGACCTGAACATCCCAATGCATGTGAAGCAGAATAAAACAACCTTAAAAATAACTTAATGAAGATGATAGAGGCCCTTAAAGAGGAAATGAAAAATCCTCTTAAAGAAATCAAGGAAAAGACAAACACAAAATTGGAAGAAATCAATAAATCCCTTAAAGAAAGCCAAGAAAAAAAATAATCAAACAGGTGAAGGAAATAGTTCAAGACTTGAAAATTGAAATAGAGGCAATAAAGGAACCACAAACTGAGGGAATTCTGGAAGTGAAAAATCTAGATAAACAAACAGGAACTACAAATGCAAGTGTAACCAATAGAATACAAGAGATAGAAGAGAGAATCTCAGGCATTGAAGATGTGATAGAGGAAATAGATTCATCAGTCAAATAAAATGTTAAATCCAACAAATTCTTAACACAAAACATCCAGGAATTCTGGGACACCATGAAAAGTCCAAATCTAAGAATAATAGGGATAGAAGAAGGAGAATTCCAGATCAAAAGCACAGAAAATAATTCAACAAAATCATAGAAGAAAACTTTCCCAACCTAAAGAAGGACATGCCTATGAAGGTATAAGATGCTTACAGAACACCAAGTAGACTGGGGAAAAAAAGCCCCTCGCCACATAGTAATCAAAACACTAAGCATACTGAATAAGGAAAGAATATTAAGGGCTTCAAATGAAAAGACCAAATAATATAAAGGCAGACCTATTAAAATTGCACTCAATGGAGACTCTGAAAGCCAGAAGGTCTTGGGCAGATGTTTTGCAGACACTAAGAGATCACAGATGCCAGCCCAGACTGCTATACCCAGCAAAACTTTCAATCACCATAGACAGAGAAAGCAAGATACTTCATGACAAAACCAGATTTAAACAATACCTATCCATAAATCCAGCCCTACAAAAAGTACTAGAAGGAAAACTCCAACCCAAGAAAGTTAGCTGCAACCACAAAAACACAGACAATAGATAATCTCACACCAGCAAATCCCAAAGAAGGGAAACACACATACACTACCACAACCACCACCAAAACCAAAAAATAACAGGAATTAACAATCACTGGTCATTAATATCTCTTGATATCAATGGACTCAATTCTCCTATAAAAAGACACAGGCTAACAGAATGGATATAAAAACAGGATCCATCCTTCTGCTGCATATAAGAAACACACCTCAACTTCAAAGACAGACATTACTTCAGAATAAAGGGTTGGGAGATTTTTTTTCCCACCAAATGGACCTAAAAAGCAAGCTGGTGTAGCTATCCTAATATCTAATAAAATAGACTTCAAACTAAATTTAATCAAAAGAGTTGAAGAAGGGCATTTCATATTCATCACAGGAAAAATCCATCAAAATGAAGTCTCAATTCTGAACATTTATGCCCCAAATACCAGGGCACCCATATTTGTAAAAGAAACATGACTAAAACTTAAGTCACACACCAACAGTGGGAGACTTTAACACCCTACTCTCACCAATGGGCAGGTCTGCCAGACAGAAACTTAACAGGGAAATAAGGGAACTAACAGATGTTATGACTCAAATGTACTTAACAGACATCTATAGAACATTTCACCCCAACACAAAAGGATATACCTTCTTCTCAGTACCTCATGGAACCTTCTCTAAAATTAAACACATACTTGGTCACAAATCAAATCTCAGCAGATACAAAAAAATTAGAATAACCTCCTATATCTTTATCAGATCACATGGGATAAAGTTAGAATTAAAAAACACAAATTACAGAAAGCCTACAAACTTATGGAAACTGAACAATGCTCAATCAAATTTCCACTGGGTCAAGGAAGAAATAAAGAAATAAATTAAAGATTTCCTAGAATTCAATGAAAATAAATGCACAACATACCCAAACTTATGAGACACAATGAAAGCAGTGCTAAGAGGAAAGTTCATAGCACTAAATGCCTACATAAAGAATTTGGAGAAATCTCACACTAGCGACGTAACAGCATACCTGAAAGCTCTAGAACAAAAAGAAGCAAACACACAGGAGGAGTAGATGACAGGAAATAATCAAACTCAGGGCTGAAATAAATAAAACAGAAACAAAGAGAACAATACAAGGAATCAATGAAACAAAGAGTTGGTTCTTTGAGAAAATCAACAAGATAGAAAACCCTTATCCAAACTAACCAACAGGCAGAGAGAGAGAATATCCAAATTAACAAAATCAGAATTGAAAAGGGGGACATAACAACAGACACTGAGGAAATCCAGAGAATCATTAGCTCATATTTTAAAAACCTGTACTCCACAAAATTGGAAAATCTAAAAGAAATGGACAATCTTCTGGATAAATATCACATACCAAAATTAAATCATGACCAGATAAACAATTTAAATAGACCTATAACCCTTAAGGAAATAAAAGCACTTCATTAAAAGTCTCCCTCCCCCCACGAAAAAGCCCAGGGCCAGATAATTTCAGCAAAGAGTTCTACCAAAATTTCAAAGAAGAACTAATACCAATACTTCTCAAATTGTTCCACATAATAGAAACAGAAGGAACATTGCCAAACTCTTTTTATGAAGTTATATTTACCCTGATATCCAAACCACACAAGGATGCAACAAAGAGAATTACAGACCAATCTCCCTCATGAACATTGATGCAAAAATACTCAATAAAATACTGGCAAACCAAATCCAAGAACACACACAAAAAAAATCATCCACCATGATCAAGTAGGCTTCATCTCAGAGATTCAGGGATGGGTCAACATATGAAAATCTGTCAATGTAATCCACCATATAAACAAACTGGAAAAAAAAACCCAACACATGATCATCTCATTAGATGCTGAAAAAGCCTTTGACAAAATCTGACACCTCTTCATGATAAAGGTCTTAGAGAGATCAGGGATACATAAAACATACCTAAACATAATAAAAGCAATATACAGCAAAACAACAACCAACATCAAATTAAATGGAGAGAAACTCAAAATGATTCCACTAAAATCAGGAACAAGACAAGGCTGTCCACTCTCTCCATATCTATTCAATATAGTACTTGAAGTTCTAGCTAGAGAAATAAGTCAACAAAAGGAGATCAAGGGGATACAAATTGGAAAGGAAGAAGTCAAACTTTTGCTATTTGCAGACGATATGATAGTATACATAAGTGACCCCAAAAATTCTACCAGGGAACCTCCACAGCTGATAAACACCTTCAATAATGTGGCAGGATACATTTAACTAAAAAAAAAAATCAGTAGCCCTCCTATATACAAATGATAAATGAGCTGAGAAATCAGAAACAACATGCTTTGCAATAGCCACAAATAATATAAAATACCTTGGGGTAACCAAGCAAGTGAAAGACCTATATGACAAGAACTTTAAGTCTTTAAAGAAAGAAATTGTAGAAGATATCAGAAAATGGAAAGATCTCCAATGCTCATGGATAGGTAGGATTAACATAGTAAAAAGGACAATCTTACCAAAAGCAATCTACAAATTCAATGCAATCCCCATCAAAATCCCAACACAATTCTTCACAGACCTCAAAAAACAATATTCAACTTCATATGGAAAAACAAAAAACCTAGGATAGCTAAAAGAATACTGTACAATAAAGGAACTTCCAGAGGAATCACTATCCCTGACTTCAAGTTCTACTATAGAGCTGTAGTAATAAAAACAGCTTGGTCTTAGCATAAAAACAGACACATGGATCAGTGGACTCAAATTGAAGACCCTGACATAAATTCACACACCTATGAACACCTGATTTTTGACAAAGAAGCCAAAATTATATAATGGAAAAAAGAAAGTATCTTCAACAAATGATGCTGGCCTAACTGGATGTTGACATGTAGAAGAAAGTAAATAGATCCATGTCTATCACCATGCACAAAACTCAAGTCCAAGTGGATCAAAGACCTCAATATAAATCCAGTTACACTTAACCTGATAGAAGAGAAAGTGGAAAGTAGACTTGAACACATTGGCACAGGAGACCACTTACTGGATATAACACCAGTAGCATAGACACTGAAATTGACAATTAATAAATAAGACCTTCTGAAACTGAAAAGCTTCTGTAAGGCAAAGGACACAGTCAGTAAGACAAAAACAGCAGCCCACAAAATGGGAAAGATCTTCAGCAACCCCACATCTAATAGAGGGCTGAATTACAAAATATATAAATAAATCAAGAAACTAGACATCAAAATACCAAGTAATATAATTGAAAAATTGTATACAGATCTAAACAGAATTCTCAACAGAAGAATCGCAAATGGCTGAAAGACATTTAAGGAATTGTTCAATATCCTTAGTCATCAGGGAAATGCAAATCAAAACAACTCTGAGATACCATCTTACACCTGTCAGAATGACTAAGATAAAAAAAAACACTGATGACAGCTTATGTTGGAGATGATGTGGAGTAAGGGGAACACTCCTCCACTGTTGGTGGGAATGCATACTTGTAGGCCATTCTGGAAATCAGTATGGCAGTTTATCAGAAAATTAGGAATCAATCTACCTCAAGACTCAGCAATACCACTCTTGGGCATATACTCAAGGAATTCTCAATCATACCAGAAGGACCTTTGCTCAGCTATGTTTATAGCAGCATTATTTGTAATAGCCAGAACCTGGAAACAACCTAGATGCCCCTCAACCAAAGAATGGATAAAGAAAATGTGGTACTTTTACACAATGGAGTATTATAAAATACAATGACCTCATGAAATTTGCAGGCAAATGAATGGAACTAGAAAAAAATCATCCTGAGTGAGGTAACCCAGAACCATTAAGACAAACACAGTATGTACTCACTCAAAAGTGGATAGTAGATGTAAAGCAAAGGATAACCAGGCTACAATTCACAGACCTAGAGAAACTAGGTAATAAGGAGGACCCTAAGAAGGACACGTGGATCACCCTGGGAAGAGGAAATAGATGAGATCTCCTGGGTAAACTATGGGGGTGGGAACATGAGGGATCAAGATGGTTAAGTTGGGGGAGGGACAAAGAGGGAGAGCAACAAAAGAGATATCTTGATAGAGGGGGCCATTATGGGATTAGGAAGAAACCTGGTGTCAGGGAAATTCCTAGGAATCCATAAGGATGACCCCAGCTAAGACTCCTAGCAATAGTGGAGAGGGTGCCTGAACTGGCCTTCCCTTTAACCAAATTGGTGACTACTCTAATTATCATCATAGAACTTTCATCTAGTAACTGATGGAAGCAGATGCAGAGATCCACAGCTAAGCCCTGGGTCAACCTACAGGAGTCCAGTTGAAGAAAGGGAGAGGGATTATATAAGCAAGGGGAGTCAAGATCATGATGGGGAAACCCACAGACAGCTGACCCAAGCTCATGGGAGCTCACAGACTAGACTGACAGCTAGTGAGCCTACTTGGGACTGACCGACCTAAGCCCTCTGCATGTGTGTGACAGTTGTGTGGCCTGGTCTGTTTGTGGGCCCTTAGCAGTGAGACCAGGATCTGTCCCTGGCACATGAACTGGGCTTTGTGGAACCTACTCCCTATGGTGGGATGCCTCACTCAGCCTTGATGCAGGGTGGAGGAGCTTGGTCCTGCTGGAACTTGATATGGCATGCCTTGTTGACTCCCAAATGCCTTACCCTTTTTTGAGGAGTGGATGTTGGAAAGACTAGAAACAAGATGGGGAGAGGGAATGGAGGAGAAGAGGGAGGAGAAACTGTGGTTGGTATGTAAAATAAATTTTAAAAATTAATTTAAAAAAGACTGGTTACATCTTTATTTCTTTTTTTCCCCTTTATTCTCCTTTCTCTTCTATCTAGTATTGGAGAAAAAATAGAGTTGAGGGATGAAAAGAAAGAAAAGGGGGAATATAGGAATGATAGGATAAAAGGGTAGATTATTGAATCTACTAAAAAGCAGTTACTAGCCTCAAATATTTTACATTGGTATAGATTTTTGTATATAGAGGCTGGCTTTTCCTCTGATCCTCAGATAAGCTTTATTGGGGTACACAGATAAAATATCACCACAGGTGGGGAGGGACTAAAAGATTCACAGTCTCACAGTCTTTTTTGGTTTGGGATGAGTGGAGGGAGGCACTCTTATTGGATCTCAGGCCAAAGAGGAAGTCAGTTGGTTGTTTCTCAGCTTCTCTGATCTAGTAGGTTTTTACCCCAACATCTGACTCCTGAGTCTTTATTGGTGAATAGAACATCTTAGTTAAAAACAACATACACTGTGGTTTGAATATGAACCCCAGAGTTCATTAGTTGAAAATAATCCCTAATGCAGCAGTGTCTGGAGACAGGGCCTAAGAAGAGGTCATCAGGATGTGAGGACTCTGAGGTCAGGTCACATTATCCAGGATGTAGGCTGGTTCTCTAGAGAATGTTGTGTCCAGGGGTATGGGCAAAATAATGGGGTGCAAACCACAGTCTAAAACCAGAAGCAAAACTTTATTCCAAAAAATTCACTGTGGGGCACAAAAAGCTTATCAGCTAGCTGAGATCACAGCCAGAGTTCAGGATTCTGTAACTGTGGCAATTGGAAGGGGTTATGGGCCCCTTTTTATAGTAAGGGGAAAGTATTAGGCATGGACAAAAGAAGTTTTACAATTTTGAAGTTAAACTTTTAGAGACAAATTGCTTTTTAAGATTTACATTTTTTTTTTTCCGGCCAGCACGTTGCTCAGCTCCTCCCGCTTCCTCTTGGCACGGATGTGCGCGTCCACCCTCTTCTTGATGAACTTGAGCGCGTGCTTGTCCTTGGACACCTTGAGCAGCTCCATGGCGCGCCGCTCGCTCATAGGGCGCGAAGCCGCACACCTCCCGGATCATGTCCCGCACGAACTTGGTGTGCTTGGTGAGGCCGTGTCTCGGCTTGCTGACGTTCTTCATCACCTTGTGGCCCTTGTTGAGGCCCACGGCCATGGGGTAACGCAGGGCCATGGTGGCTGCTGCTCTCCAATGGCGGCCGCGACAGGAAGGACGGCGCCGCGCGAAACAGGATTTACAATTTTCCGTTAACAAGGTTTTAGAGGGTTTCAGCTAATTGATATTTGTATATCTCTGAAGTCTTTCCTGACACTGCTAACTGATGTTTGCCCAAAACCTGCAACATTTCCTGACAGCTGGGTTCCCATAGCAGGGGAACACAAAACAATGCAGAGCAGGTTGTCACATAGAACTCACCGAAAGTTAACTGTGGTTTCAGTAGTGAGTGGTAGGGAGTTATCAAGAATAGCTAGCCCCAGGTCTGCAGAGAGCAATGTTTAGTTAAAAACAACAACAGCAAACCCTTGGGTTGCTGACGGAGCCTGCCCATCATGAAGCAGGGAAGGGCCCAGTTAAAGGGTAATCCCCATTTGTAGGCAGAGCTGACGGCTGTCGGCTTCCATCTCTCAAGCACACAACTTTTATTCCTATATTTCTACCTTATTCCTATATTCCTGGACCCTTCAGAGAGTGGTTTGTTATCAGTCTGGTCTCTGTCTGTCTTTCATGTGCTTGCTGGCTTATGTTATAACAAAACAACAGGGTCCCTACCATGTGGCCCCCTGATCTTGGGCTTTCCACCCTCTGGACGCATGAACCGAATAAACTTCTGTGTGTGTCATTTGCCCAGCTAAGGAATTCTGCTACATAGCAGAAGCAAAGACAAAGCCCCTGACAGGAGAGAAGAGGAGGCTAAGGAGCTTGCCGATGGCCAGTGTGTGCTGCCCAAACTGCCGCTCTCCTCCGTGTCGCGCTGATCCAGGTCTGTGTTCCCTTGCTGGCTCCTTCCCTTCCTGGTTGTGGGGTCATAGACCTTACCGTGACCCGTCCCTGCCCCCTTCCAAAGCTCTGTGAGTAAAATCCAAGCCTCTTGGCTAACTCATTCCTTCCCTCTCCTTCCGCCTTGGGTGCGAGGATGCTCGCAGCTCTGTCTTTCAACACGCCCCTCCCTTTATCTAGAATATCTCCTTTCTGTTTTTCTGCTAAATGACAGTGTTTAGCCTTAAGACCTAGCTCTTCGGTGCAAGCTTCTTGCTGTTTCCTTGTAGACAGAACTCGCGCCTGCGGGTCACCACAGTGAGGGTCCCCGCGGTGCTGGTGAGGCCTCCCTCACAACTTTTCCTGCAGATAGAAGGCCTGCCTTCTCACTTCTCAGCCGTAGGCCTCACAGCCATTCAGAGACCCCCGACACCTGATTTTTGTGGGATGCTGGGCCTCTCCCAGCTCCCCTGGGCCAGCTCTGGAGTTATCCAAAGAAGCGGAGGTCATGGGGCCTCTGGCCAGATGAAGTAATTCTGCCAGGCAGAGGATCTTGGGTAGTTCTGCAGAGGCGCAGCGGAGGAGCGAAGGGGACCAGGGATTTCCAGCTGCAATGTCAGCCACACATATTTTCTTCTTTCTCTGGTAAGAAAAACCTCCTCTCCAGGACTCTCTCACAGGGTCACACCTCCTCTGTGTTTCTGTCTTTCCTGCAGTCATGGCAGCTGGTTCTGTTTTCTCACGCTGTGAGAGAAAGGGAGAAAAGGACCAAGAGGGATGTAGAGGATGAGGGCTCATGACTGACAGAAATCTCAGCCACTGCATCCCTCTGGGAGTATCCCTTCTCCTTGATTTCCCTACGAACACACTTGTGAAGCCTCAGGCTTCGTGTCCCGCTGGGAACTCTTGCCCTTCCGTGGGAAATGTTCTCCGGCACAGGCATTTCATACGGTTCAGTCACTGAGTCCATGCCAGGACCGCAGCATGTCGACATAGGGCAGAGGGCAGATCTGGAAAAAGGAGGACCGGAGAAGCCTCAGACACTTGTGTTTCTAGAGAGTCCCTGGTGATAATCTCCTTAAGATTATCCTGCTCTGTGGGGACATATCTAGACCCACCCCAGTGCTATGACCTCTCTGATCTATTTAGGGGAGTCAACCCAAATATAAGAGGCTCTCTTCCTAAAGTTTGCCCTAGAAAGGGTAAGAGTGTGGCAGAGCATGCCTTCAATCCTAGAACCCAGGAAGCAGAGGCAGGTGGATCTCTGTGAGTTCAAAGCCAGCCTGAAGTGCATAGCAAGTTCCAGATCAGCCAGGGCACTGTCTCTAAATAAATAAATAAATGTAAAAGATGAGACCTCATGGAAACTTCTGCATTTCTATGCCCCCTTGAGTTTGTTAATTCTGTGTGATCGACAAATATTACCTAAGCTAGACCTTTACGTTGCCTAGGCAGTGTGCCAGGCTCTGGATTTCCCCCACAGAACAGTAAAGTAGAAACTTCCTGTCTTCAGAGTTGAACTCAAAACAGCACAATGTCACTTCCATTTGCCTGTGGTCCAAAGGAAGTCACAGGACAAACTCGGTCCCAGAAAAGTGGGAAGGACTCCTCTTAGGAGGAAGAGTGCTACGCAGACACAGATAAGAGGCAACTGGAGACGTCTGTCACACCAGAATCCACTGATGCTTTATGTAAACTGCCCAGCACAGTAGTCTGGCCTTCGATAAATGGTTACCAATTATAATGCAAATTGGAAATACGTAGTGAATATTTTACTTTTCCTAAAAATGTTGAACTTCTCCATTAAGAAAAATCATCTCCAGGCAGGAGAGGTGGCTCAGGTGGGTAAAGGTATTTGTTGCCAAGCTAATGACCCGAGTTCAATCCCTGTGTCCCACATAGTGAGAGAACCAACCCCCACAAGTGGTCTACACACACACACACACACACACACACACACACACACACACACACAAAGTGTAATTTAAAATATTTAAAGACGGGCTGGAGAGATGGCTCAGAGGTTAGGAACACTGGCTGTTCTTCCAGAGGTCCTGAGTTCAATTCCCAGCACCCACATGGTGGCTCACAACCATCTGTAGTGAGATCTGGTGTGCTGTATGTGTAATAAATACATACATACATAAACAAACATTTAAAAAGTATTTAAAGACAAAATTATCACAGACTGGATTGTTTTATATTGAAAACTAATGCACACTGTATTGAAACCCATTCGATTACACCAATCATCAAGCCTTTGCCAGCACTTCAGGGTGCAGTCTCTGTTCTCAGCGTGGGGATCAGCGGAGGCAAGGGGTGGGGCATGGGATAGATCTGGGGTGCTGTTTTTAAAAGCTCAGCAGTTAAGAGCACAGCTGCTCTCCCATAGGACCAAGGTTTGATTCCCAGCACCTACATGGCAGCTCAAACGACCCATAACTCCAGTTCCAGGGGATCTGATGCCCTCTTCCTGCCATGGGTACCAAGCACACATGTGGGGTACTTACATAAATGTAGGTAAAATACTCATACACATAAAATAAAAATAATAAATATTTTTAAGAGAATCATTAAAGGGAAAATGAAGAGACAGGAGTCATAAGTTATGGGGAGGAGACACCAAACTCCTTAAAGAAGTTTGAATTAAAAACTTTTAGTATCGCCGGGCGGTGGTGGCACATGCCTTTAATCCCAGCAATCGGGAGACAGAGGCAGGCGGATCTTTGTGAGTTCAAGGCCAACCTGGTCTACAGAGCCAGATTCAGGAAAGGCGCAAAGCTACACAGAGGAACCCTGTCTCGAAAACCCAAAAACCAAAAACCAAACCAAAACAAAAAAAAACTTTTAGTATCACATACCAATTTTATAGTTTCCTTGTCTCTGAAATCAGAATGACAATACCTGTTGTGTCCACAGCAAAGTCTCCAAAATGCCAGTTATTTAACACAAGTAAAGTTTATGTCCCTCCTGCAACACGTCCACTCTGGGTCCACATTTCTGTCCATGACACTAGTCTCCAGGAGTTGCTGCAGCTTTCTGGGGAGTTTCATTCTCAGGGTACTTCTCTATTAAAGTGACTAAAATACCCACAGCAAAAGGAGGCTAGCTGCTCCCATGTGTGAGAAGTGGGTCACTCATGCACATTGCATTGGCCAGAGCAAGATGGAAACACGTAGTTTCCAGAGAATGAGCAGGAAGTCAGGAAGCAGGAGACTCCCTGCCAGAAGGACAGGAAAACCCAACTTCCTAGTGAATAGCTGGGATGTCACTGTAGAGGGTGGCTGGATGCAGAGAAGTCAAATGTCATTGAGAAGCACTCAGCTGAGGGACTGCTCAGAGGCTCGTATGCCCCATTCGGTACCAAGCTTCAACTCCAAGGCCCCAGACAAAACAGTAACTATCAGTAAAGCACCAGGCTTTAATATGGAAAGTCACAGCCACTGGTCAAGAGCATCTCTGTGTTCCGGTATCAGTACTGGCTGTCACCTTGGCTTCAACTGTCCTCAGGAAGGACATCCCTGGGTGGGAGACATTCTGACCATGTGTAGCTCTTACAGCTGTTCTGTATTAAATCATACATTTTCTGCTCAGACCGTCTTCGGAGACATTTAAAGCCATGCACCATTTTCTGGGCCTATGGGGTCTATTGGGAGGTAGCTGGTACATTTCAAAATGTTCTCAGGGTTCCTGGGAAAGGCTGCAAAATAATTATCCTGACTGATACTGTAGGGAAAAGGGGCTGGCTAAAGAAACCCACCCTGACCCTGGAGCCCAGAACTAGGGAAAGATGACTCAGATCAGGGCAGGAAGAAACACAGTTTGGCTCAGTCAGATCAGAGCCATCTCTGCTCCTGGCCAACTGACTTGTGAAACCAACCAATCACAGAGCAGGATAGTAGAACCCTGGACCCGGGTTGACTCCAACCCCTAGACTTCCTGTGTAAACCATCCTGCCTAATCAGTTAGAAAAAAAGGCTGTTCTCTCCACCCTGGTAGAGGCAGCTACTCTCCTAGACTCCTCCTTCCCAAATAAATCTCTTTCTCAAAAGAGTTTTTTTGGGTGTGAAGATCTTCATTCACTGGCATAGAGAAGATCCTTGCTGAGAAGTCCCTCAGTGGACGAAACAAGGGAGAGCTGAAATAGCAGGGCAAGGAGGAGCTGAACAGAGATGTCCTTCAGTGGGGGGTGGGGGAGAGAGAGAGAGAGGAGAGAGAGAGAGAGAGAGAGAGAGAGAGAGAGAGAGAGAGAGAGAGAGAGACAGAGAGAGAATAAGTAACACTTTTTTTCTCTGGAGCCAGAGGAGATTGCTACATTTCTGCAGAGGTTCCCCCTTTCACAGAGTGAAGCAAAAGAAGCAACATCTTAGCATCTTAGGCCGGAGAAGCAGAGCTCTGCTAGGAAGCCCCCTTAAGTGGGGGCTGAGCAAAGCTCAGCTGTAGAGACTCTCTAGGAGAGGAGCAGGATTACTATATCCTGGGAGGAGACCATCCCCCATCACACCAGGTACACTTTGACTTTCCCGAAGAGTCAGGATACCCTTTCCTGCTAAAGCAGTTCCAGGCCTGACTCTTCTGAATAGTCAGAATACCATTCCCTGCAGAGCTGTCCTGGCAGCTCCAGGCCTGACTTTCCTGAACAGTCAGGATACCCTTCCCTGCTGAAGCAGTTCCAGGCCTGACTCTCCCGAGCAGCCGGAAAAACTTCCCTTCCAGGGCTGAGCTGTCTCTTTGCAGCTCCAGCAGTCAGAGTTGTCCTAAGCAGCTAGGTATCCGGGATACCTTGCCCTCCAGGGCTGAGCTGGCTCTTTGCAGCTCCAGCCATCAGAGCTGTCCTAAGCAGCTCAAGGTGCTGCCTGACTCCCCAGGTAGTCAGGATACCTTTCCTCAGAGTTGTAAAACTCACATTTTGGTGCCAAAACCCAGGACCAAATCCATAGAGTTGCAACAAATTTACTTACAGTAACTCCCTCCCCTGAGCTCTATCAAGGGGAACACCTAATTCTTGGATGCCCTGGCTCCCATCCATTCACTGATACCTGGCCAGTGTATGGTAAAGACTGAGGACTTCTTGACTGTTCTTGGAGCTTTGCCTCTGCTCAGTCCCCCGCTGCTGATGTGGCCTACCCAGGGTTGGGCTGCTTCTTTGCAGCTCCAGCCATCAGAGCTGTACAGCTCCAGCTGTCTGGGATACCTTCAGGGCAGAGTTGTTGTTCTGAGCAGCTCAAGGTGTCTGGGATACCTCGTCCTTCAGGGTTGAACTGCCTCTCTTTGGTGAGGCAGAAGAGGAAGTTTAGAAAAAAATTTACCTTGAAGGGGCTCCTGAGGGATCCCAGGGTGAGGGAGGGGGGTCCCGGGACCAGGAAAGTTTGAATGATACTTATCTCAAGTGGATCTGACCTGTCCAGGTGGATTCAAGCTGGTTCTGGAGCTCGAAAGAATTTTTAAACATATTAAGAAGTAGCCACAGGGAATTTAAAATCTTGAGCTGGTAGCCATGATATTATAATGTTTAGTACTCTGCTGTCAGAATTTTATTGGTTAGTGTTATCGAGAGAGAGAGAGAGAGAGAGAGGGAGAGAGAGAGAGAGAGAGAGAGAGAGAGAGAGAGAGAGAGATAGATATCTGGAACATGCTTTTAAGTTTTACCTGACATAACCCTTATCTGAGACAAACCTCAAGGCATCTGTTTTCTTTATTAGTTTGGCATCCAGAAGACATAGGTGATCAATTGCCGAGGGCATCTAACAGTAATAGGTTGTTATATTAAAGTCTGTTTTTTGCAGAGTCCAGATGAGTCCCCCCACCCAAGGTAAATTTTTTTTCTAAACTTCCTCTTCTGCCTTGCCAGCACCTTGTCAGACCCAAACAGTCACAGAGTCCCAAGCAGCAGAAGGCAATGGACAATTCCCAAAGCAGCAGAGGACAATCCACTACCTCAGGATGTCTGGCTACCCCAAAAGCCCCTTTCCCTATCCCCAAAAGTTAACCGATGCCCATAGAGTCAGCTGGAAGCAGTTTTGGGAGACACAGCACCCCCATTTCAGTCCAACCACCATTTTTATAATAAATAAAGAGTCTGGAATGTTAGAATTCCCAGCCACTCTCCCAGCTACATGACTGCACATGTGCTGTCCAGTAGCTAGGCAAGATGCTCAGTCATCCCAGGGCCTTACGTCCTATGTAATCTGTGTGCTATGTGATCATGTAATCTGTGTGCATGTGTGGCATGGCTATGTGAGCCCATATGCACGTGTGCAGGGGAATCTACAAAAACGGGTTCCACATATTCCTCCCCCATTCCTGCACAATCTTTCCATAGGCCTAAGCACTCCCTTCTGTTCCCTTCTCTTAATAAACTCTTATAGTGGGTTTTGTTGTACCTCATGGCTTTTCTTGCATGGTAAACAGTGCCGCTTAATGAATAACATTGCACCAAGTAGTAAATAACAGCAAGCTTTAATTAAATACTGATCAGGTTGATGGACTCTGGCCAGGTCCATATCTGGTTTCTCAGAAAATGGCCCAGAGTCATGGTCTTCAGGGGCTTAAAGTATTTCCCATCAGGTCCAATCAGGGGCAAGCTTACATCCTGACCTATTTCCTGCTTGTGAACCTCCACCCACATATGATCAAGCACATCCGGTGCAGATGGGTCAAACAAGCTTGTTTAGGGGAGTGAAAACATGTGGCTTGTTCTCTCCCATGAACAGCAGCCTCCAGCATTTCAGGAACTATCTGTCCTTGGGCGAGGGAATTGCAGATCAGAGGCATTTTTGTTTCCTGGATCTCTAAGGCACAGTAATTAAAACTTAAAATGTAACTTTGGCTCTCACACCTAATTAGTCTCATGTCTCAGATGGCCTCATCTCTGTGGAGTCCTTCCATACATGCTTGGGCTGACCTGTGGTTCTTCTGGATGAACAGAATGAAGGGCACTCCAGTGGGAGTGGCGTGTGTGTCTTCTTGGCCAAAACTAAGAAGCTGTAGCAGATCCCATGTAGGCACTTTTAGGAGTCCCAAGTGGTCCAGGTAACAAGACTAGATCAAAACTACGGGACAAGAAGCCACCCTATCCCAATGCCTTTGCTGAGCCTTGCCTCCCAGCCACCCCAAGGGAAGAGCAAGGAGAGAGGGGCTGACACAGAACTGTCTAAAACATTCCTGTCCTGGCATCAACTATAGATGGGAAAAACCTCAGTCATGGCTGCAAGAAAAACTGACCAGACAACCCAAAGAAAAAGAAGAAATAAAAAAAAACACTAGTTTTTGGATGGACATGGTGGAGCGTGCCTTTAATCTCAGCACTTGGAAAACAGAGGCAGGTGAATCTCTGTGAGTTTGAGGCCAGCTTGGTCTACAGAGTGAGTTCCAGGACAGCCAGGGCTACACAAAGAAACTCTGTCTCATAAAACAAAGAAAAACAAAACAAACAAGCAAACAAAAAACCCTAGTTGTTTTAAACTTTTTTTCTTGGGGCCAGTGAGATGGCACAGCAGGTAAGTGGTGACTGCAGCCAAGTCTGAGGTTCAAGTTCTGAGTTCAAGCCAGGTTGGAAAAAGAGAACCAACTCCGGAAAGTTGTCCTCTGACCTTCACACACATACTGTGATGCACCTCCCAATAAATACAATAGAAACTTTTTAACAAATGCACTCTCTTTCTCTGATGTAATTACAAATTCACAATAAAGATGTAAGAATATACAGTACTCACAACTCCTACTCCCAAATGTGGGCACAGGAGTCAGTATGATCAAAGTACATTATACATATGCATGAAAATGTTATAATAAAATCCATTATTTTATATAATTAATATGAATCAATAATTTTTTTAAAACCTCAATTACCTTTCAGACAAATTGCCCAAATGTTAACATTTCCCCAGTCCCAAATGTGGATTCAGTTGCAGACATGGTACTTTTTTATTCCTACATGTATCTCCTAAAAATAGAAATTTTATCTTGCATTTGCATAGTACAATCATAAAAATCAGAAAATTACATTTGATGGTATACTTCATCTATAAACCTTGTTCAGATTTTTGCCGATTGTCCCTCCAATGTCTTTATAGCACAAGAAAGTCTTGGCTCATGCATCATATTCTCACGTTTCTCCGGGGCTGCCTCTAAGCTGGGCCTGCCTCTCAGTTTTCTTTGCCTTTTGTGACAGGGACTCTTCAGCTCTGTTTTACCTGGTGTTCCGTTCCTGATGATCCTACATTTGGATATTTGGTTCTGGCGATGTCTGATAGTTCTAGATTGTGATCATACTTACAGAGTGACACTTTGAGATCCTGTGACTACCCTGCTGCTTGGATCACGGTAAGGCCGCAGCTCTTAGTGCCCGGGGATGTGTTCATTGCTGGGCCCATTATTACCACAATTGCCATTAGTGAAGTTCTGTTTACTCACTCTCTCTGTCTTTATAGGTTGGTGTCTGTGGTAAGAAAGAGCTTCCCTCCTCCTCTTGTACTTACTGATACTGCTTTTAACTCAGGGGTTTCTATTTAATTTGGTGCATATAATCTGTTAGCATCATCCCTTTACCTGAAGCTTGATGTGTCCACGGTTTATCTTTGAAAGCTTCTTCAAGCTATCCCCTCATCTTTTTCATGTCTCCACGCTTCTTTAACATTTCCAGACTTTTTTTGGCACAAGATGTTTCAGGCTCATCTTGTACTGTCTCTGCACAGTCTTTAAATCAATTATTTCCTGAAAAGCCCTGGATCCTCTCAGAGCACAGCATCTGGGAGGTGGGCATGCTTATTGCTATTTGAGTATCATGCTTTTTGTCCCCCTTCATGGACAGACATGGGGAATACGTGCACACATATATACATGTATATCCCACCTTAGTGTGTGTGTGGTTAGGTACTTGCTCGTGTGACTGTTTGTGTGAGTAAGTATGCATATAGAAGCCAGAGGGCCCTTGAATATTTTCTACCATATTTTTTGAGAGCTCAGTAAACCTGGAGTTTACGGTTGGCTAGACTGGCTGGGTAGCAAGCTTGAGGGGCCTGTCACCGCATCCCCAGCAGTAGGGTTACACATGTGCACCCACACTGGCCTGCGTGTAGGTGCTGAGGATCCAAATTCAGGACCTCGTGTTTGTGTGGCGGGTACAGACTGAGCTATCTCCCCAACCCCCATACCTTATTTTTGCATCTATTTCTTTTTTAATTAGAATTTTAGTGTGTGTGTGCATGCATGTGCATGTGTGCTCACATGCATGTGTGTGTCCAAGTGTACAGAGTGGAGGTCAGAGGATAACTTTCAGTGGTCCATTCTCTCCTTCCACTGTGTGTGTCCTGGAAACAGAACTTACATCATCAGGGTTTGGTGGAAGGCACCTTCACCTCTGAGCTATCTTGTCCACGCTCTATTTCTTTATATTAAAAATCACTAGTTCGAAGGCTGGAGAATTACTTCAGCACCAAAGAGCACTTGTTGCTCTTGCAGAGGACTGGGGTCCAGTCTGCAACACCCACATGGTGGCTCACAACCATCTGTAGCCACAGTTCCAGGGGCTCTGACATCCTCTTCTGAACTCTACAGGGACAAGGCACACACAGTGCACACACATGAAAGCAAAACACTCATGCAGTAAAATGAATACATCTGAAAGAAAACTATTATAAAAGTATCATTAGTTAAAACTATGAGTTTACCTTCTCAAATAGCAAAAAATCCTGGACCTTATTTCGTGTTTATTAAGTGTCTTATTTTCTTACTCCTGAAATCTGTAGACACCCCTGAAGAAGAAAACTCGTGAACCAAATGACTACTTGAATTCAGTGTTCACTGGTAGTTTTTGTCCCTTGCCTCAAGGTGAATAATGCAAATGCTTGGTTCGGAAGTTGCTTGTCACAGTTGCAGCTGTTTCAAGCTTCCCATCTGGGATGGCTTGTTTTGCAAGAGACTATGGAATAACTGTGCAAATCAGCACTCACCTCAGGCCCCATGTCGAAAAGAAATCGAGCATCACAGAATGCACACACAGCTGCAGGGGGAGTGGGGACACCCGGCTCCTGCAGGACAGACAGTCACTGCCATTGGCTTCTCCTGCGGGAGTCTGGGTGAGCAGAACTGACCTGGAACTCAAGTGTGACTCGAGAGGCATTTGTCTTGGACTTCTTGCCTGTCATTCCTCCATCCTTCCCGTGCCTCACTTTGATACCCAGTGTTCTGTCCGCTTGGCACATCCTGTTCTTGTTTCCTGGATCTAACTATGCATTCCTCCCAATCCTGTAGAACGCTCCACAGCCCACAGCTTCTTTGCTGTTGGGAATGGCCCAAGATCTCTCCAGAGGAGGAGGGCCATCTAGTTATACAAACTCACAACTAGTTGATTAGGTACACACCCTGCAAAGAGTATTTGTTAAACCTGGGTCCTGGGTAAGGGCGAAATCTAGGAACAAATCTTCTGTGTCCTGACTCTTCACCATACCTATACTTACTCTGTAAGCTACAACTGCTGTGCTGTGAGAGCTGGAGGGAAGGCACACGATGTACACTGGCTTGAAGTCTGTTACAGACACCTCCACCCATTCATTAATTCATTCTTCAGACATAAAGTCTCACTGGGTAACCCAAACTAACCCTAATCTCCCAGCCTCAAGTAATTGACCTGCCTCAGCTTCCCATGGCATCTGTCAGTTGGTATCTGTTTGCACTATGGTATCTGTCAGCTGCAGATATTGATTGCTTGAATGCCTAACACAAAGTAAACGCATTGGACTTTGATCCTTGTGCTACTGACCTAGCACACTGATGGGCAGTTACTATTCTGTACCTCCTGATACAGTGAGTTCCTAGATATCCACCACTCAAGCAATATAGGAGAAGGTGATGTGTTAGCTGAAAAGGGAAAACATACCTGCTGTGGTGGTTTAAATGAGAATGTCTCGGGGACTATGGGGGTCCAGCCCCTCAATAGTCCCCTCCCAGGGATCGGGAAGAATCTACAACCAGCTGATAATTAATCTTTGATGAAAAGAAATGAATCTATGTACACAAAACTCCTTAGTCCATACACTTTATTACTCTGTTTCAGTTCTCTCTCTACAGTTTCTATTCTGCTCTCATACCTAGCTCCTTTCTTGCCTGATTTCTCCCTACATTAATCTGCTGTCTGTCCCCTCTAAGTTCTAACTTGATTCTCTCATCTTAGTTCTGCCCCTTCTAGGTTCTCATCCATCTAGTTCTTTCCCATCTTAGCTCCTCTCTCATCTCCTTCTTTCTACCTTGTTCTTCCTCATCTGGCTCTTCCTCATCTTCCATCTCGTTCTCTAGTACTCTCTTCTAGCCCTTCAATCTAGTTCTTCCCCGTCTCAGCTTGTTCCTCTCAAGTTCTTACTCATCTAGTTCTTCCATTCTCTTTTCTCCTCTCCGTCTCCTTATTCTCTCTGTTCTCTCTAAGTCTCTCTGGAATCCAGTTAAAAACCCAAGCAATAGCAATCCTCTAGCCTAGCAAAGTCACCAGGCTTGAATTCTACAGGATCATAAAGGTAGGTAAGAATTTTCCTCAGGCGGTGACCACCAGGCTTTCTTTTACAACCCAAAATGGGGATACTAAAAGAGGAGGTCAACTGAGTGCTAATGACCGGTCAGTATATGAAAAAGGGGATCTATGTGCTCAGTCTACATTCCTAGAAGTGGTTAGGTAAGAAGTTAGGGGTCTATTAGTAAGGTTGTATAAGAAAGGAGGGTCTCACCCTAAATTGCACAAGAAATAAAGCTATCTGCCTGACCTAGGAGACAGGTGTTGTTTCGTATGGCCTTGGATGCTTGATAGGCAGTTTAGATAAATATACTGTTAGGAGTTCTTGGAAGCACACAGGAAAATCATTTTAGGAATCAGCTAATATAGTTATACAAAAGCTAAAATATCACCAAGATTTCTTAAGCCATGGCTTGACCCTTGGAGAAGTCCTTGACTTTTCCAAGTAGTAGCTTTTGTGATGGTAGCTGAATTCCATTATGTTTTCCTGCAGTTTGCAGCAAGAATGTCCCCTGTGGTGGTTTTAAAGAAAGCAGCCCCCTAAGGGAGTGGCACTGTTAGGAGGTGTGGCCTTGTTGGAGGAAGTGTGCCACTATGGGGGTGGGCTTTCAGCACCATGTCTGCCTGAATACTGTCACGCTCCCTGTCATGGTGATAGTGGACTGAACCTCTGAAACTGTAAGTGAGCCACTCCTATTAAATGTTTTCTTTAGAAGAGTTGTTGTGGTCATGGTGTCTCTTCACAGCAACAGAAACCCTAAGACATCCCCCATAGGCTCATACGTTTGAATGCTTGATTGCCAGTTAGTGGAACTGTTTGGAAAGGATTAAGAGGTGTGGCCTTGTTGGAGGAGGTGTGTCCCTGGGGTGGGCTCTGAGGTTTTTAATGCCCACATCAGGCCCAGTGTCTCCCTCTGTCTACTGCCTGCAGATCAGGATACAGAACTCTCAGCTGTTGCTCCAGCACCATGCCTGCTTGCTTCCCACCATGATGATCATGGACTAACCTTCTAAAGCCGTAAGCAAGCCTCCAAATAAGTACACTCTTTTATAAAAGAGTTGACTTGGTTGCTGAGCAATGGCTGTGCATGCCTTTAATCCCAGTCTTCAGGAGGCAGAGGTAGGCAGATCTCTATGAGTTCAAGGCCAGCCTGGTCTACAGAGCAAGTTCCAGGACAGCCAGGGATATACAGAGAAGCCCTCTCTTGAAAAACAAAAAGCAAAAGAGTTGCCTTGGTCAAGGTGTCTCTTCACAGCAATAGAACAGTAATTAGATCACCTGCCACAGACCACCATAAGCACACGGGTAGAGGTATGAGTCGCTGCCTCTCTTGGGTCCATCGAGGTCTTGACCAGCATCTCAGCAGCTGCCGTAACGGGAAGTGGAATGGGCTTTGGAAGCAACTAGAAGGAAGCATCACTGACCATGATCATGACATCATCTCTTGGGGTTTTCAGAAATTATTAAGTAGGATAACCTTATAGTAAGAGCAGAGTTGCCATTATACTCAAGAGAAGGGCTTCAAGTCATCTAACCAGACTTTGTGTTGTCTCTAGAGGTGAGCACGCTCCTGCATCCAGCACCTCAGGGTGCCCTTGCATGTGTGCTCAGATTTTGGGGGGGGCACAAGTCTTACCATGTAACCCTGGCTTGCCTGGAATTCACCACATAGACCAGGCTGGCCTTGAACTCACAGAGACTTACGTGCTTCTGCCTCCCAAGTGTTGGGTTTAAAAAGGCATGCACCACCATGCCCAGCTCATGTTCAGATTTTGACAACCCACTCTCCCCCATCTTGTGACAAAATACAGAGCACTGTGAGAACTCACAGCTGCCATGATGGTTTGCTCTGGTGTAAAGGACTGTGCTTCCACAAATTCATACGCTGAAATTTAGACACTAATGCAGAGATCATAAGGATGTCATCTTGGAGATGATTTTTGTCATGGGGTGGAACCCCTTGTGACTAGAATGAATGGCTTCGTAAGAGGCTAAAGGGACCATGTTGGACACTTCTACCTCATGGGGACGTGTAGAAGGTGCTATATGGAAGAAATGACCCTCACCAGACACTGAGTGTCTTGGTCCTGGACTTCCAGGCCTTCAGGACAAAGAAGACTGAAGCCATAGTAAGCTTCTTCCATTCATCTGGTACCCACCGATCTAGTTTGATGTAAAATCTCGTCCAAAGGCCCATGTGTCAAAGCCCTTGGTCCCGATGCTGCTGGAAGGTGGTAGAACTGCTAGAGACAGGGCCTAGGGGGTCATTGGGTCATTTGGATAAGCCCTTAAAGGGGTTGTGGTTCCTCACCTCTCTCTCTTCTTCCTGGCAGGAAATGAGTGATTTCACTCTGCCACAAACTCCCGCTACTGTGCCCTGCTTCACCACAGAACCGGAGTGAACAGGGCCAGTGAGGATGTGTGAATGCCAGTGAGCATACTAAAAGAGCTGGCTGCTCAAATGTATTTCAGAGAAGAAAATGGTTCCAAACGAATGATTCCCAACATTCCTCACATTGGGTTGAAACAGACTTGAGATCCATGCTCAGTGGGACATTTATTGTGTGCTGGGAAATGGAGAGAAGGAACGATGTGAAAGCTACTTGTGCATGGATCAGCCTATAGGCTCTGGGGAAGACTTCTGGGTGTGAATCTCAGCTCTATCAATGCTATCTGAATAATCTTGCCATCTTACTTTATATTCCTGGGTCTCAGTTTCTTCATCTGTAAAATGGGGGATAACATGATAGTCCTGAGAGACTGTGGGTACAGCTCAGTGGTTGAACACTTGTGTAGGGCCTTGAGTTTGAGCCTCAGCACTCCACAAAATAGTAATAATTAATAATACTAATTCTAATATTACTAGCAGCACTGACTCCATAGGGTTGTTTGTGAAGACTTGTGTTAGTCAGCTCTCTATGTTAGTCACTAAAATGTTTACCTGAGAAAAACAAACCAATAAGGGAGGTGGTTTGCTTTGGCTCAGTTTTGGAGATTTTGGTCTACAGTTTGGTGGACTCATTGCCTTGGAGCCTATAGCAAGGCCCTGCATCATGGTACCCAGCAGAGGAAGCCCATTTACCTTGTGGCTAGGAACGAAAGAAAGAGAGTAAGGGGCCAGGGTCCTGCTATCCTTCACGGGTATGCCCCAATGACCTCACTGTCTCCTACTAGGCCTCACTTCTCAAGGATTCCACCTCCTCCCAATAGCCTTACCCTGGGGACCAATCCTTCCAGTGGGGCTTTGGGAAACATATATGGAAGCCATAGTAGAATTTAATTAATTAATACCTTGTAAAATTCTCAGAACAACACCCAACACATAGTAGAGAGCCAACAGGCAGCATTATTACCTTCACTGTTAATTTGGCTCCATGATCAGCATCAGTGAGTCGAGTCAGTTGATTGCAAGTTCAGAGTCAAAGTCTGAGTCCATTTAGGGTTCAATGACTATGGCAGGAAAGAGTCGAGTTAAGTGTCGGGAGGTCTGAGGACTCACTTGGGAAGGACCAGGGAGGGAATGGGCTTTCTTCTCTGGGAAACCCACCTTCAACATGAGGCTGTGGAAAGATCCAGCTAGCCCAGTGGCTACTCACCAAGGGCCATTGGTATGTAAAGATGCAGCAGATCACCACACACAGCCTTCATGCGGTTCTGTGGTTGGCCTGTAAACCATTTCACTGAGGGAAAACACAACAGACAGAGGTCGAGTGATTTTCTCAAGGTCACATGGTAATTGGCACAGGCTGCCTTCCAAATTCAGCTTGTTCTCAATTGCAGTTACCAGCAATAAAGAGATAAGAGTTGTTGTAGCTAGAGTTTTCCTGCCTGGCCCACAGTCAGGACAAATCTCTTTCACCTGCCAGTCCCACAGCCGCTCAGACCCGACCAAGTAAACACAGAGACTTATACTGGTTACAAACTGTATGGTCGTGGCAGGCTTCTTGCTAACTGTTCTTACAGCTTAAATTAATCCATTTCCATTAATCTATACCTTGCCACATGGCTCGTGGCTTGCCGGCATCTTCACATGCTGTTTGTCATCATGGCAGCTGGCAGTGTCTCTCTGACTCAGCCTTCCACTTCCCAGCTTTATTCTCCTCCTTGTCCCGCCTACACTTCCTGCCTAGCCAATGGCCAATCAGTGTTTTATTTATTGACTAATTAGCAACACATTTGCCATACAGAACATCCCACAGCAAGTTGTTTTCTTTCTTTATTTATAAATAGATAAAACCATGAACAATGCCATATTCCTTGACATTCTGTACACTTTTATTACTTTGTACCTAGGATTCCCTTCATGACCAGTCAGCCCAGAAGACCAGCTCTTTAGCCTCTGTGTATAGAATACTGTCTTTCTAAAGATGATTCTTTTCCTTCCTGGGTGGTACCAGGACTTTGTGAACCCCATTTTATCTTCTTCAGGCTTTTTTTCAGGGTTTCATGTAGCCCATGCTGGCCTCCACCTTGGACCTCTGACCCTCTTGCTTCCGCCTCTCAAGAATTGGGAGTGCAGGTGTGTGCCACCACACCTGGTATATTCAGTGCTGAGGACTGAAACCAGGGCTGTGTGCACACTCTGTCAAGTGTATGGGATTTTTGTTTATATATGCATATTACATTGATATTTATTCATGGGTGAGAGGGGCTCAGATGTACCACACACAGTGCTGGGATAATCTTTTTGAACACTGTGTGTGTCTCTGTTCTTCCTCATCTGCCTAAGGCATCTTCTGATTGGTTTCATAAAAAGCTGAACAGCCAATAGCTAGGCAGGAGTGCTGTGGGATGGTCTGTATGTCAAATGTGTTGCTGATTGGTCAATAAATAAATCACTGATTGGCCAGTGGCCAGGCAGGAAGTATAGGCAGGACTAACAGAGAGGAGAATTGAGAGAACAGGAAGCTGGGTGAGAGAGACACTGCCAGCTGCCATGATGACAAGCCACATGTGAAGATGCCGGTAAGCCACGAGCCACGGGGCAAGGTATAGATTTATAGAAATGGATTAATTTAAGATATAAGAACAGTTAGCAAGAAGCCTACCACGGCCATACAGTTTGTAAGCAATATAAGTCTCTGTGTTTACTTGGTTGGGTCTGAGCGGCTATGGGACTGGTGGATGAGAGAGATTTGTCCTGACTGTGGGCCAGGCAGGAAAACTCTAGCTACACAGGAGAGGATAGGCAGGACTTCCAGAGATATAGGAACTCTGGGAAAGGATCTGAGGTCGAAGACTCACCAGCCAGACTTGGAGGAAGTCTGACATAAAGAGCTGAGAAGAGGTAACCAGCTACGTAGCAAAACATAGATAACATAAGTGGGTTGATTTAAGTTTTAAGAGCTAGTTGGGAACAAGCCTAAGCAAAGGCCAAGCTTTTATAATTAATAAAAAGTATTCATGACATTACTAGAGAGCTAGCAATATGAAGAAAGACCTGTTACATTTGGCCCCCAACATGGAGGCATGTATATCAAGCACAGGGCATGAGAAAGCTGAGAAAAGTTCTGGACACAGAGCCAGAAGGGGCTTCCTAGAAACTGCAGTCTCTCAGGAAGTGATGGTGCTCACAGCTCTTCTAAGAGGCCCTGTTGTGCAGTCAAACACTTGAGTAGGGTCTGTGAGCATCTAGTCTAGGAGACTAGGTAGCAATTCCTGCTAGCTTGGGCCCAACAACTTCACAGAGCTGAGACAGGTAGGCATGGCTTCCGGCTGGTGCCCACCTAAGGGGCAGAGCCAGCCACCAGCACCGTGTTCTAAGCAGAGCTGCAGAAAGAGCATGCAGACACATAGAAGTTTTTAAAGAGAGAGCAAAGTAATATAAAAAGAATAACCCAATTAACTTTAAAGTTTTTAAATGCTAATGAACAAAAAGCAACAACTACTGAGAGACATTGGATTGTGAAAAAATCCTGCTGAATTAAACTGTTGTATATATTTTAAGGGATGTCATAACTTCAGAATGGAACTCAGGAAATGTGTTATGTTGGGGGAGAGGTTATACCTTTGTTCCCACAGGAAAAAAAAGCTACAGATTCCTTCAAAATTAATAAAGATCAGATTTGATCAGGGGACACCTCCTGAAAATCTTGGCTACACACATGAAGGAAGAAACCAAGAAAAACTACAAGACAGGTGACATATATGCTGATCCCTCTACTGTGGGAACAGCTCTGAGACTGGATGAGACATGGTAAATCTTGTTGGCTACAGAGTCCTTGTGACAGTTTGGTCATGCAGTCCAAACAGACTGATAAAGTTGACAGATGCCTTTTACCTGCTCAAACATAGAGCAGAGAATCATCTTTAGCTGACTTGTACATACCACACATTCCATACTTGTGTTAATGCAGATATGTATGCTACCTTTAAAAGTCTGTGTTTTCAGAACAAAAGGACCAGACACCAATGAAGACTCATTGTGGGGCTCAGGTGATCCAGCCCCACAGAATGCCTCTGTTGCCATTTCCTCAGAAATCTGCTCCCAGGACAATTTCAAAGTGGCCAGCTCAGATGGTCCAGCCTCACAGACTACTCCAGCCAGGACCTCAGTTAAGCCCTGCACCTTCCCATCACACAGAGACTGGACAACAAGAGATACAGCTAGTTCTCTCAGGACTTGACCGTTATTCCAGTTTTCTCAGGTCCCCTAAAGATGCCATTGCCCCCAGACAACAGGAAGCAATTTCACGATCATGATGCCCACATTCCCGAGAGATGGCGTGGGTGGTTTTTGATCATTCAGTGGGTTATAGATGTTTGCCGTCTTTAGGGGGTTTGATTGCAAGATGTTATTGATCATAGTCAGGGAAAAAACTAAGCAAAGGAAGTTAGATTCAGGAATCTCTTTCTGAAAAGAAAAAGGAGGATATAGGAATGACAGGATAAAAGGGTAAATTATGGAATCTACTTTTAAACTAAAAAGCAACTACTAATCTCAAATACTTTACATTGGTATGGATTTTTGTATGTTGATACAAATTTAAGATTATTTTTGTTACAACATACTGTATACATGTTTCTACTCTTGTTTAAGGTATTTCACCTAGGCAGATCATTTAAAAATGTAATGTAAAGTTCTAGTACTTGAAAGCTACTACTTCAAACTATGCAGAATAATTAAGAAATGCAGGTTAGTAGTTAGTCACCTTTTACAATCAAACTTATAGTCATGTTAGGTATGTTTTCAAGGTTAAACAGATTTATTTTAGATAGATAGGTGGTCTTCAAATACTTCAGGGACCTACAGAATATGACATTTAAAATATTTTAATAACATGAGACTTTTCATGACAGTGAGGTAATGTCTACTCCTGGCAGCACCAATAGACTTCAGAGAAGATGATGGGCATTGAAGAACCTCCATATGGGCAATAAACTGCCCTTGCTTTGACTGCTGACAATATGCTGTCCATGTTGGACAAGCAGGACACAAAGGAAATTGACTACTGAACTTTACTAAGACAAGGTGTAGCTAGAGTTTTTCTGCCTGGCCCACAATCAGGACAAATCTCTCTCATCCACCAGTCCCACAGCCGCTCAGACTCGACCAAGTAAACACAGAGACTTATATTGTTTACAAACTGTATGGCCGTGGCAGGCTTCTTGCTAACTGTTCTTACAGCTTAAATTAATCCATTTCTATAAGTCTATACCTTGCCCCGTGGCTCGTGGCTTACCGGCATCTTCACATGCTGTTTGTCATCTTGGCGGCTGGCAGTGTCTCTCTCTCAGCCTTCCACTTCCCAGCTTTATTCTCCTCCTTGTCTTGCCTACACTTCCTGCCTAGCCAATGGCCAATCAGTGTTTTATTTATTGACCAATCAGCAACACATTTGCCATACAGAACATCCCACAGCAACAAGGTAGGCCAGTCCTTCAAAATTCCTGCCTCACAGAAAAATCTGTCAGGTATTTTAGGCCTGTAGACAAAAGATGGATGCCCAACATTGCAGAGGAACCCTGGGTGACTGTCCAGGCAACCAGCTGTTTCTGTCATTTCTATAGTTTTAGAAGTTACTTGTTCTGTACTTCCTGTTTACTCATGTAATACTATTTCCTTCTTGGGCATTGTAGAATATTATTTTAAAGTATGTTTCATTTTTTCTTACTGCCTTTGCTAACAATGCAAAAATGTGTTACATTTGTTTTATTAAATAAAATTAACCTTTTAGCAGG
This sequence comes from Peromyscus eremicus, assembly GCF_949786415.1. Classification (NCBI taxonomy): domain Eukaryota; kingdom Metazoa; phylum Chordata; class Mammalia; order Rodentia; family Cricetidae; genus Peromyscus; species Peromyscus eremicus. The sequence goes on from NC_081436.1 coordinate 62,691,380, forward strand.
AGGCTGAGTTAGCTAGTAGCTGACAGGAAGTGATAGGGAGGAACCATGTGTAGCTAGGGTTCTTAGTTAAGGGCTGAGCAGAAGGGTGCTGGGTTTTTTGGAAGATACAAGCAAAGGGAGAAGGTTAACTACTTACTATTCATCCTCTGTGAGCAAGCAAAATTCCATCTCAACCTTTGAATGGTGAATTATTTAGAGGGATAGAGATCTAGATAAAGTTTCTCTTAACAGCTTTAATAGAGTCAGTGCCTGAGGGAACAGAATTCCCTCAGGCTGTGGCCTTTGCAGCCAAATGCTGCTGGAAGCATCTGAGGTGCAGTTGTTGATTAGGACAGCAGTTACTTAAGGGGAAGTCACTATAAACAGTAAAAAACAGGCAACAACACTTGGGTCCTGCTGGGGGTTGAAGACTAGATAGTTATACCATTTTCTTTGTTACTAAATTCGGAAAAGAAACTTACAAAAGAGATGTAAAGTTTACAAGGTTAAGATTCATAAAAGCAAGCCGGGCAGAGGTGGTGCACACCTTTAATCCCAGCACTTGGGAGGCAGAGCCAGGCAGATCTCTGTGAATTTGAGGCCAACCTGGTCTACAGAGTGAGATCCAGGACAGGTACCAAAACTACACCGAGAAACCCCATCTCAAAAAACAAAAAAACAAAACAAAACAAAAAAAGATACATAAAAGCTAAAGTTGTTTATATAAAAATTGTTTTAAGGTCTAAAAGAATATTTTTAGGCTGGTAATACAAGTTATGATAGAAAGTGGTTTAGGAAGAAAACTTTGGACTCACCTAGATAGGATATATAGTAGAGCATTTTCTCAGAATTTGCCAAATACAAATAGACTGGACATTGTGAATATAATTCTTGCTTGATAATTGTTCTCACTGAATATAGTTTAACTGTGTTAGAGTTTTTTAAAAAACACTTTTTTTTATTTAGACAAAAAGGGAGAAATGTTGTGGGATATTTGATCACACTGTGAAACCCTGAGACTGTGTTAATAAAATCAGCCTTGCATCAGGGGATGAATCCAGTGACTAATTGACAGGAATTAGCCATAGAGAGTACAGAGGAACCAGGAATTCAGATAGAGAGATGCACAGGAAGGGGTAGGGAGGGACTTAGAGATTCACAGTCTCACAGTCATTTTTGGTTTGGGATGAGTGGAGGGAGGCACTCTTGTTGGGTCTCTGGACAAAAAGGAAGGTCAGCTGGTTGCTTCTCAGCTTCTCTGATCTAGCAGGTTTTCACCCTAACATCTGAATCCCGAGTGTTTATTGGTGAATAGAACAACTTAGTTAAAAACAACGCACACTGTGGTTTGAATATGAACCCCAGAATTCGTTAGTTGAAAATAATCCCTAATGCAGCAGTGTAGTCTTGCCTAGCCGTGAACTCACTGTGCAAACGTGAGTGGTCTGAAACCTGTTATGTAGCCCAGGCTGACCTCAAACTTAGGTGATACTCTTGCCTCAGCCTCCCCAGTGCTGGGATTACAGGTGAGTGTCACTACATCTACTTCAGATACCCCAAATGTGAGCCTAGGGGACAAACTGAGTTGGGACCTGAGCGTTTTCTGATGGGGAGTGGGGAGAGGAGGGAGTGAGTTCTGCTCTCCCCACCCAGGTAATAAATTCTTCCTCCTAAGAATGTCTGTGTACCTGGCAGTTTCTCTGGATAGGCCCCTTTTCACAGCACAGCAACCCATGAAAAAGAAACGGCCGTCGGGACTCAGCCCCAGAGTGGTTCTTTCCATTTGCCTCAGTCCCACTTGCAGGGGCTCTCCTCGGCTGACTTCCGTTGAAATCCAAAACCTCTCCCTGCGCCTTGATCCCCACAGCTTTTCTCTCCTTGTGTTTCCGCACATCAAACCCCGTTTCTGCGTCCGCCTCCTGGAAGACTACTGGCCCAGAACTGCTGTCAACAGCTCTTCTTCCCCGTGGCCATAACATCTTGGCTTTGATTTATTTCCTGTCAGAGCTTGAGAAGTATGCAATTTTAATAAAGATGGAATCGATCGAGAAGCTAGGTCCTCCTCTGCAGGCCACACCAAGCTCATCTGTGGAACTATACACTGCCTCCCAGCCCAGGACTGAGTGAGGCAGCCAATGGCCTGGCAGAGGACAATTGTGGTACTAACACGTGATTTAGGATGCAGTCCCTGTCACAGAGTCCCTAGTGGATTCTCATCATTGTCCACAAGGCCAGTGCATTCTACAGGGAAAGAAAAACTTGGTAGAAAGAATTGGAACAGAGACATATTTGCCAAGTAGAATGGATCAATACCAGGATGTACGAGGAGGGCCGGGAGCGGGGAGTGGGGATCACTTAGGAGGAAATGTGCTGTGTGGATGAAGTCCAGGGTCACTTGTAGCACTCGTAAGCACTAAGTGCTGGAAGTGCTCTTCAAGGGTTTCCCGGAGCCACTGAGAGCAGAACTGCAGGGTATCCACGGACTGGGGAGGCTCAGTGGTGAAGTGTTTGCCTAGCCAACACAAGGCTCTGGGTTCAAACCCCCAATACGGGTGGGGCTTGGGGACCCACAGCCTCCTAGCAGAGTTCGCAGGTACACGGCTAGATTTCTAACAGATCCTCCCTTCAAGTGACCATAGAAAAGTTGGGCTTGGTGGCACATGCCTGTAATTCCAGCACTTGGAAGGTTGAGTGCTAGCTAGAAAACTAGGCCACTCAGGGCTACAAAGTGAGATCTGTCTTCAAACAAAGAAAAGCCTGAAGGAGTGGGGAAGGCCGTCAGTCTATGGTGTTGATGGGGAAGGCGGTCAGCCCGCAGTGACAGGGAAGGCCGTCAGCCCGCAGTGACAGGGAAGGCCATCAGTCTATGGTGGTGATGGGGACGGGCCATCGGGAAAGACGCCCCTTTCCTCTCACCCTGCAGTGGAGACACACTCCACCACGGGAGTTTCTCAAAGCCAAATGTAGAAACCACTAATGGAGTCTCCCTTTCTTCTTTTATCCACAGGAAAACAGAAGCACAGAGAAGTTCCGTGACTTGCTTGATGGTTACACAGGAAGTTAACAAAAAAGAGTTAGAACCCAGGACGTGGTCCAGGCCCTGTTCTGCTCTCTTCCTGTTGCAGGGCCATTCTCTCCAGAGTTTATCTTTTTTTTAATATATCAACTTCATGGTTAGTCAGGTCTGCCCCTGCATCGACAAGATAACTGCTTCAGGCTGAGCTGCTTAGGGGGATGCGCCAGAGACTTCCAGGCTCTCTCAGTTCCTCTGTGAGCCCCTACTCAGTTCTCAGCCTTCCTAACACTATAACCCTTTAATCCGGTTCCTCATGTTGTGGCGACCCCCAACCATAAAATTACTTCGTTGCTGCTCCATAACTGTAATTTTGCTCCTGCTAAGACTCCTAGTAAATACCTGTGTTTTTCCGATGGCCTCAGGCGCGCTCGTGAAAGGGCAGTTTGACTTCCCCAAGGGGTTGCGACCCACAGGTTGAGAACCACTGCTCTAACTGCTCATGGAAGTTTATGAAGTGACTGGCATTGCAGTACAGAGGCAGCAGGGCAGGGCGGGACAGCCTGGGCTCGGGAGCAGATGAGCCTTGAGCCCAGGCTCCTTCCAGGCTCTTGGACACTCGACACTCCCGTGGAGCACGGATTCCGTGTCTGTTGGGGAGCACGGCACCTGCTTTGCCGGCTGCTTCCCTGGTGGAGCCCTGCACAGCTGGGGAGCGGAGCAGGAGACTAGGACTCGACCTGAGGGAGGTGGGCATGGTGACGGGAAAATGAGTGTGTGTGACGACGGAGAGACGACCCAGCTGTCTTGCCGATGGCGCGGACTTCAGGAGACGGGCTTCAGGCATGCGCAGAGTCAGGCTCCAAAGAGGATCGAGCAAAGAGGACTGCCTAATAACTGAGGGGAGGGTAGTGGACGGGGGAGGTGGCACAGGGGACCTGAGGAGGGGGTGAGAAGAGGTCAGGCCACAGAGGCAGCGGGAGTGGACTGTGGGGCTCTCAGGAGAGAAGACCGAGGGGAGCACTGGGAACAGAGAGGCTCCAGAAGCCGCCATGCTGGACCCAGAGCACAGGCTCCCTGGGGCAGAAGGGGAACTCCCTCTCAACACAGTCTTGATGTGAACTCTGAACTCTCCTGAGGCCGAAGAGTAAGGCCAGATTTCCTTAGTTTCATCTCTCAGGCCTGTACTGAAGTGTTTTATTTTGGTTTGTTTGTTTTTGTTTTGAGACAGGGTCTCACTCTGCAGCACAGGCTGGCCTGGAAGTCTCTGGGATCTTCCTGCCTCGGCTTCCAGAGTGCTGGGCTTACGGGCATGAGTCACTGTACCATGAATTACCCTGGTGCTCTATGGGTGAAGAATCTAAGGCCTGAATGGCTGTAGGGGCTTTCCCAAAGTCACACAGCTGAGAAGTGGCAGACCTGAACTTGAAGGCCAAGCCTTTGGGCTCCTCAGATTCTGCGGCTTTCCGGTTGGATGGCCCTGTGTCCTCTGACACTGGGCAGACAGGTCACAGGTCACACAGCTGGGAACATACAGCCAAGTTTGACTTCAAATAAACGGCAAGTGCTACACAGAATTCTTCCACCCTGAGCACACACTGAAATCATCCAGGGAGCCCGAGAAGAAGGGATGGTGACTCCTGGGTTCCAGGATGTCACTGAACCCGGAATCCAGGGCTGGCTGGCCTCACTGAGTTTGAAAAGTCCCAGATGACTAGCACGCAGCCAGACTGTGACTCACTGAGCCAGGGCATCGACACCAACAGGTCAGTCCCCACGATGGCATGCCTCGGCGATCTTGAGTGGCAGGCCATCTGTGCGGTCCACAGGCCCTTCTGTGCACGCTTCACTGGCAGGCGGCTCTCTCCCACCTCTCTCCCTCTCTGCCATATTGCCTTCTGATTTGGTCTCCAGACTCTCGGTGATGACTAATTAATCCTCCGGAAGCATCCAAGAAGACCTGCTTGTGGGTGAGTCATCTGGAGCTCCTCTTCGCTGGACTTGGACTCCGGGGAAGAGGCGGGAGGAGGGTGAGGGATGACTCATCTTTCAGAAGAAACGAGACCATTGTGTCTCCACGAGGAAGGCTGTGGTCTCAGGGGTTCTAACTTTCTTCCTGGCTTTCCGGTGTCTCTAGATGGGGCGTTTTCTCTCTGCTGTACACTCATGTCCACACTTGCCCTGTCGATAGGAAGGTGGAGACATTCCAGGTTGCTCCTATTGCCTTTCACAAAGTGAACTGGTTTGTCTTTGACCATGTGCACCATAGAATGCTCTGAGGACTTCAGAGCTCACTTGCATGACATCTTTTCTGGTCTCTTTCATCAATGGGTGGTGGGGAGAAAGCCTGGGATCACCAACTACGTATTAAATACCTGCTCTAAGACAGAGAAAGTCTCAGAACTCTGCCCAGTTTCCCTTTCACTCTGTCTCAAAAAATAAAGGAAATGAAGGGTGCTTACAGAGGCTCTCGGCCACCACCCTCTGTGGAACGGGGCCTTCAGCCCACGGGCTCCTCTTCCTCAAGGAGGTGGTGCCCTTTGGGTCACTCACAACCCAAGACTCGTGAATATCAAGTACAGAATGGCAAACCCCTATTTTAAATGGGCAGGGTTTTATACTCTGAAACTCAAGGCCAGCACTGGCCTGAAGGTAGTGTTTGCTTTCTGAAGAGAGAGAGAGAGAGAGAGAGAGAGAGAGAGAGAGAGAGAGAGAGAGAGAGAGAGAGAGAGGCGGCACAGAGTAGAATGGGTGGGGAGGTGGGGAGGATCCAGGAGGAGATGAGGGAGGGGAACCCTGATCAGAATATACTGTATGAAAAAAAATTTCAAAACAATTTTTTTTAAATATAGGTAAGGAAAAGCAAGGGGATTTTATAAACTGTAGGACAGGGCCTGGGTGGGGCTAGCCTGTGCAAAGCCCAATGTTGGAACCTCAGCCAAGCAAATAGGTTCAATAGGGGCATCAGGATTCCCCAGAGAGATTCTAAAACTGTGGAATTGCTGGAACCACAAAGTGGTTCCCACCAGAGGGATAGGCCCAAGAATCAACATGTCTAACAAGCTTCCACATGCCTATCATTCAGGCCTTGGGAGAAGAAGAGGGAGAATCCAGAGTTTAAGTCATCCTCAGCTATACAGAGTTTGAGGCCAGCTTGGGGCAGCTGGCCTTGTCTCAGAAAAGAGAAAACAAATGGAGAGAAGCCTGCTGTGGTGATGTGCTTGGACACCCCAGCACTTGGGAGGCAGAGGCGGGAAGAACAGGAACTGGAAGCCAACCGGAGCCGTGTAACAAGGCACTCTCAAAACAAGAACCACTAAGCTCCTAACTACTAGAACAAGAAAATACAAATCATTACTTCCATAGTTCCTCACGCCAGGGACCCTCCGGCCACTGCTTAGCAGCTCTCTGGAGAGTGAGTTATTTAATGAAGAAAGGTAGTTCTTGGCTCCTAACTACTGATGTCTAGTAACATGCCATAGTAATACCTAGTAAAATCACACACACACACACACACACACACACACACACACACACACACACCAGGGAGGGCTTGAGGAAGAGAGAGGTCTTGTGACTATCAAAAGCTTGGCTTTAGGTCTTAAAAGTTCAAGTCCCCGAGACCGGGAATACTAGGTTTCTGCCAGACACCAGGGTCAGAAGGGTCAGAAAACCAAATGGTGTGACCTGATTGTGTACATGAGGGCAGCACCCAGCCACATCCACTGAAGACTGCTGGCTTTCAAGCTGCTGGGACAGAGTTGAGTGCTTGCCACAGGGACAGACTGTTCTGAAGAACCAGAAATATTTACCATCTGGCCCTTTAGAGAAAGACATTGCCAGAAACCATAGAGTGTGTACAATGTGGGATGGTATAGAGAGACAGTGAGGGGGGGACAGGAAGTGGAAAAAGCAGTTTTCCCATCCCTGAAAAGGGAGCTGAAGGACTCTACCAGCTGGTGGGAATGCAGAGGGCCGTCAGGTCAGGACAAGATGATAGCCTCTCGACATCTGTCCCAGTCGGCCTCACTGTTGCTGGGATAAAACTCCACCACCAAAAGCAACTTGGTAAAGCAAAGAGTTTATTTGGCTTATAGCTTACAATCCATTGTTAGGAAAGCCAGGGCAAGCTGAACACAGACACAGATACCACAAAGGAGTGATGCTTACTGGCTTGCTTCCCATGGCTTGCTCAGCTTGCTTTCTTACAGAACCCAGGACCAGCTGCCCAGGGGTGGCACCACTCACAGTGGGCTGAGCCCTCTCCCATCAACCGTTAATCACGAAGATGCCCCGTAGGCTTGCCTACAGGCCAGTGGGGTGAATGGTGCCTTTTCCCAATTGAGGTTTCCTCTTCCTCAGTGCTCCTCACTTGTATCAGCTCTGTCACCCCCATCCAACCAGCAGTCACCATGATGAGGACAAGAGCTGGGCCGTCGAGATGGACAGGTGGAAAAGGTGCTTGCTGCTAACCCTAACTACCTGGGTAACCCAGGACTCACTGGTGGACAGAAGGAACTGACTCCTGCAAGTTGTCTTCTGACCTCCACGGGTACAGTGTTACACACACCTGCATGAAGCAAACAAAAACAATAAATAAATATAATAAATTCCAGTTTTAAATTTCCAACTTCTTACAGACATCTTGTCGGTGGGTCAGCCTCTGTGGAGATGCTCTTGCCCCACAGGTTTCTGGAACGGGAAGAGTGGAGCAAGTGAGAGGCAGACCATCTGTGGGTCCCCAGGAAAGACTTTGTACTTGGACGGGCCTGTCCCAACTGATGTCCACACACGGTGGAGTAGGCTCTCCAGCACACATCAGGCACTTAAAGCCTCTGCTTTTTATCATCAAGGGGACATAGCCTCTCTGCCACTACTGTGGATGGATTCATTTTCCAATGCAATAAGCAAGCATTGCACCCATTTCACAGATGCAAACCTGCCCCTTGGAGGTCTTAAAAAACTAGCTTGCAGTGAGTCCATATTTTAAGGAACAGGCAAAGCCCATGGCTGCCAGTGGGGGTCGAGTGACTGCCATGGTGCCTTCCTGGGACTCCCTCCTGCTGTACCACAAGCATTCGGAAAGACAGTGAAGCTATGCTGTCACACTGCTCTTGCCGTCTGTGACCCCAACGTCTCGCTCACGGTCTTTTTCTTCAGTTTGCTCATTTCTTGCATCTGGAGGACTCTGAGACTCTTGGCCTTCGCCCTTGACCTCTGCACAACTGCAGCCGACCACGTTGGCTGAGTCCTTCCGTCTTGCTGTCCTCAGCCTGAACTGATTTGGTGCCAGCATAAAGGGGCTCATGCATGGATGTCAGCTCTCACTGGCCCGCTCTCCTGCCTTCTTTCCCGGGCCTCACTCACTCTGTCTCTTTCAGTACAAATAGCCTCTTAGTTGGTTGTTTCCCGGTCCTTTACAGTTCCAGTCCTTGGGCACTGCCCTCAACAGACACTCCAAGGCAGTGGTTCTTAACCTGTGGGTCAAGAGCACTTGGGGGTGGTCAAGTCACCCTTTCAGAGAGGTCGCCTAAGACCATCTGCATATCAGATATTTACATTGTGATTCATAACAGTAGCAAAATTACAGTTATGAAGTAGCAATGAAAATAATTTTATGGTTGGGTGTCACCACAACATGAGGGACTGTATTAACAGGTCACCACATCAGGAAGGTTGAGAACTGCTACTCTAAAGGCTTGGCATGGACCCTCCTTAGAAGGTGTGTATGCAGATGCGGGCATGCACACAGTACTTGGGCCATTAGAATTTGTGTGAGTCTGTCTTAGAGTTGGTTGTCACTGTGAGACTGTGAGGCTCCCAGCAAGTACTAAGTGCTAGAGAAACAAGTGTGCACATGAATGCATGGAAGGGATGGGACAGGAGCAAGACAGCCAGCCGATGCTGTCACGATCCCCCGTGTGTGGGCTGTGAGATTTGGATGGTGCCTGGTGACGTGGGAATCAGAGGTTGAGTGAGGAGGAGCCTGAGAAGTGTCCTGAATAGACTCTGAGCCTGCTTAGCTCTACAGTATGGGAGACAGAAAAGAATCAAAGATGCCCAGCCATTAAGTTAGAACAGGCTGGGATGGGGCGGGGGGGGGGGGGGGGGAGACGGGACAGCAGTAGTGGGCAGAAGGAGGCAGGGCTGCCACACACAGCCAGGCACCCCTCGGGGAACTCTTCACACTTCCCAGTCTGTGTGCTGAAACAGTGCTGGGCACAGCTTTTTCACAGGCTAGATGCAAGGGGCAGTCCTCGGAGAAGTAGGCTCTTCTACAGCATGCAACAGAACTCCCTAGTGGAGCCCCTTCCCAGCCATCCATCCTGAGAAACGCCTTTCAGTGGCAGTAGCCCTAGCCTGTCTGGAGCCGTGAGCATCTCTGACGGGACACATACTGAGGGGTGCAGACCTACAGAAAGGGTTTCTTTTGAGTGATTGGCTGGTGTGATTATGGAGGCTGAAAAGTCCCAGGGAACTGCCATCTGCCTGCTAGAGTAGTGACTCCCCTGGCTGAAGATAATACTGCAGCTCAAATAGAAAGCAATGTGTCTGCTCCTTTGTCCCACTAGGACCCCCAGCGGATTGCTGATGCCCACCCATATCCGTGAGAGTGATACTTCTGCTCAGACTATCAACTCAAGGCTACTTTCTAGATCCTCCCCCACAAATAACCCATGACCACAGATACTATGAGCTATCTGGCATGCCCTGGCCCAGTTTAGTTGGCATAAAATTAACCATCACAGGGCCTTCCAAAGCAGTCAGAAGTTATGCCTCATGCTGAGAGGTTTGTCACATGGAGAACTATGCATGTGAAGCTGACACTGGACAAAGGGGCCATCTTCATTCATAAAGCCCAAGCCACAGTGCAGTATGGGACCTTGACCAGCCCCTCACTTGGAAATCCCCCAGTTATATGTGAATGGAAACTCCAGAACCTATGAATGCAGGTGGAGGAACTGGTGGGCAGGAACTTGAGGTGTGGAACCCACCACATTTACATGAGGCTTGGTGGCACGACCCACCCGGTAACAACACTGTCGCTTTGCAAGGCTCTTCTCACCGTTTCTGGGGACCGATGCGGCACCCAGCCCAGAGGTCGATGCTTCATTATGTGTTTGCATCTCATAACTCTGGGGCTGCTTAGGATGGGCCTTCGTGAAATCCAGGGCAATGAGAAGCTTGCTCACCCATGTATCTGCATCAGAGTTGCAAAAGTCCTTTGCACTTAACTGTGAAAACCAAAGGAGAAGCCACTTCTGCAGAGCCTAAGAGACGGTCTTCACCCCCACCCCCTGCCCCTTGAACCTGGGTGTGTTCTGTGGTCTAGCCTAGAGGTATGGTCATGGCTGGAAGGCCTGTGGAAGCAAACACACATTGTATACGTTCTCATCAAGACTGTTTTGTAGCAGCAAGGCTTGAGTTCACTGTTGAACTGCTCAATGCCTCATCTGAAGATGAGATTCACAAAGAGTCCTACATCTGCTATGCGGGTCACCGGAGGGAGAGCAACTGTGTGTGTAAAGAACCATATGGGTGTCACAACTCAGACAAGTCTGCAAGTCCCTTTCGGCAGGGCTGGGTGGGGTAGTGAGGGGTGGCTTTGTCACGTGAGGGCAGGACCACCTCTGAGAGCAGGAAAGGGGCCAGGACCACAGGGCAAAGGCCACAAGAGCTGCGACAGGGAGTGTCCAGGTAAAGCTGGCCCTGCAGAGTCCAGCTGGGAAAGCACACGGTAGGTGTTGTTACAGAAAGTGAGACCACAGACTCGGGATTTAGGTGGCAGAGGCAGACTCCTCGGGCTCTGCTTATTTTCCCTCTGCAGAGTCCACAGCAGAACATCAGCCTCCTCCCCAGCCCATTGCCTTCGGAGCACTCCTTCCTACCGTCCTACACGTTCACTGCACTTTCCTAAGTTCCCCTGAGAACTGTGACCCAGGATGGGCTCCCATCAGTCACAGAGGAGCCCTCCTTGGGACACAGTCATGACTTTCTGAACACTCCAAGCAGTGAGATGCCATCTCAGCCCTGGGGTTTCCTGATCGTGCCAATGGAGTTATCCAGCAACTGTCCTCAGAGTAAACAAGGTCAAGCCTCACCCGGAGCTCCCAGAACAGTGTGACTAAACCCTGGAGCTGGGTCAATTGGGGGAGTGTGTGCACGTGTGTGTGTGTGTGTGCACGTGTGTGTGTGCGTGTGTGCGTGCATGCATGTGTGTGCATGTGTGTGTATGTGTGTGTGCGTGTGTGTGCGTGCATGCATGTGTGTGCATGCATGTGTGTGCATGTGTGTATGTGTGTGCATGCGTGTGCATGCATGCATGTGTGTGCGCGTGCGTGCATGCATGTGTGTGTGTGCATGTGTGTGTGTGTGTATGTGTGTGTGTGTACATACCCCACTCTAATCTGCTGTGTGTGAAGGACTTGAAAGCGAGGAGATGTGTGTATTTTGGGGCACCCTGGAGCAGGCATCCTGCCAAAAGACACAGTCCTGGGTCCTGGAGAAAAGCCGCTTCTGCGTTAGATAGTCATTGATACAGAAAGAGAGTAAGATTTGGATGTTCAGCCCTGAGAGGGCTGTCGATCCTGGACCTCTCCCCTCAAGCCTCAGGGATGAATGCAGAAGAGGAGTAGAGAGCGCAGGAGCTGGAGGTGATGGGTGACTTCAAGGAGATGGCATTTTCCAGCTCTAACAGGGCAGGTGCACACTGAACTCACAGATATCACGAGAGTAAGCACAAGACCTGCGCAAGTTCAAGACGGACAAAATCCCAGCACGGGAAATGGGGACGTGGGCGTGAAGTCCCACCCTAAGGAGCTATTGGCAACTGGTAGATTCCGGGAGAGAAAGGGTCAGTTTCTTCAGTGGAGTGTTGTTGGTATCAGGAGTAGCCACAAACAGGCCACCATAGGTTTTGCTTTTGTTTTGTATAGAGTGGCAAAGGACATGAAGTTGGGGGGTAGGGAGGTGGGAGAGGGTCTGGAAGGAATTGGGGGAGGGGAATGAATATGGTCAAGTACGTTGCATGAAATTCTCAAAGAATAACTTTTTTTAAAGATCACAAAGAAAAAACAAATCAATAAAGCCATATGGCCAAATCTTGCTGTGTCGGTCTGTCCCTCGGGTTGCCTTGTCCAAGGACAGAGGGGCTGGCTAACAGCAGCGAGGCCCTGTTCTGGGCTCTGGAAGCAGCCTCGGCATAAGCACAAACTTCATTTGGGGACCAAACAGAAGCCCCGGGAGCAGAGAGTTAGATCAGGAACACCCGGGGAGCGCAGATGACTCAAGGATGGTGCTCGGGAGATTTTTATTTCATCCTCACTCTGCCCCCAAAGCAGGGGGCTTCCCAGTCTGGTGCAGGAGCAGCAGAGCTACAGCAGCAGTGACAGCCCAGTGGCCTTCGCTGACAAAGCCACCAGCCTTGAACTGAGCAAAGCCTTGTATCTACACTGCCGTAGGCTGAACAATAAACCTAGGCCTTAATCTGAGAGGGGCGGTGGTTTGTTTTAAATACACTTAGATTAGAAGGTAGAAGAGCAAGCAATTTACATCTCCAGCCACTTCTAGATAAAAGCCTGCTGATGGGATGGAAGTAACCGCTCAGGGGATCAGAGAACCGACAGGGGAGCCAGCACCCCCCAGGGAGCTCACAAGCACTGCAACTCCAGTTCCAGGGGATCTGCCAAGTCTGACCCCCACAGGCTTCTGCACTGACATGCACACCCCTACAGACAGATAGAACACACACACATACACACACACCCCTACAGACAGACAGAAAACACACACACACACACACACATACATACACACACACATACACACACATACACACACATACACACACATACACACACACACCCCTACAGACAGACAGAACACATACACACACACACACACACACACACATACACACACCCCTACATATAGACAGACCACACACACACACACACACACACACACACACACACACACACACCTATAGACAGACAGAACACACACACACACACAAACACATACACACCTACAGACAGACAGAACACATACACACATACCCCTACAGACAGCAGAACACACACACACACACACACACACACCTACAGACAGACAGAACACACACACACACACACACACCTACAGACAGCAGAACACATAAACACACACACACACACACACCCCTACAGACAGAACACACACACCCCTACAGACAGCAGAATACACACACACACACACACACACACGAACACACACACACACCCCTACAGACAGACAGAACACACACACACAAACACCTACAGACAGACAGACAGAACACACACACACACCTACAGACAGACAGAACACACACACACACCTACAGACAGCAGAACACATAAACACACACACACACACACACACACCTACAGACAGCAGAACACACACACACACACACAAACACACACACACACCCCTACAGACAGACAGAACACACACACAAACACCTACAGACAGACAGACAGAACACACACACACATACCCCTACAGACAGACAGAACATACACACACACAAACACCTACAGACAGACAGAATACTCACACACACACACACACCCCTACAGACAGACATGGAGAGAAACCTAACTGAATGTTGCTAAGGGAATGAGGCCCAATGACAAGTGTGAGTATGCCCATGAGTCCAACATGGAACATTCTGGGAAAGGGAAAGCTTACAGAGACTCTCCAGAGGCTGGGGGACAAAGATGTAGAGTGCAGGTTTTCTGAGCTATTCCCCATTGTACTGTGACAGCGGCCTACACCATTTGCACCTGTCAAAGCCTGTAGAATAGCCCCCAAAGAGAACTCACATGTCAACTATGAACTTTCGGCAACAGGCCACAGACAGTCTCAGTCATGATCTGTCAGGTGGACAAATGAACAGGGCCGGCTAACGGGAGACCCTACCGCATTCTGCCAGCAGGAGAGGGTGAATCAGGGTCCAAAACACAGCACAGCCCTGGGCAATGAGTGGCCCAGGAATGAGTGTGTCACCAGTTTTCAATAGAGACAGACAGAACAGCAGGCCAGATGCTAGAACACACTAGAGTGGACTCCTCACTGCAACATTGAAACACTTGTGCCCAGTGACAGACACTGTCCTCCCTCTCTCCTACATCTCCTCCAGCCCACAATCCAACATCAACACCTCCAAGGTGACATCAGACATTATCCTCCAAGACTTCTCTCCAGGGTGCAACTAGTGTGTGAACTGTTCTGATTATCCAGGGCCCATGCCATGCTGGTGGCTAAATATCCTGAACTTGACCACTGACTGAGTCTGCCAGGGAGAATTCTAAGAAAACCTCTTCTCTGGATTAAGGCAGGGAGAGAGGTAACTGTGGCTTTTTGCTCGCTTCCTTTCTTCCTGCCTTAACAGTATTGGGTGACACTGTGGCAGTCATCTTGTGATCATCAAGTAACAAGCCAATGAGATGATAAATCCAGTATGGGTCCTTGATTGTGCTCGTGATGAATTGCCTTTTCTCTAGATGCCTCAGTCCACATGATGGCGAGAGACCTTCTGTGGAAGAATTAATCTTTGTTGTTGCTGTGCCTTTTGGGTTAATACATCTTAAATGATAGGCAAGTTGAACGGGTCAAAGACCAACGATGGCCTTGGGCACTGTTTGGGAAGCCTGTGCTAAATAACTTGCTTGTCATGTAAGTTCTCAGTCAGCTCAGAAGAAGGCATGTGGAAAGGAAAGCAGGGTTTAGGGAGGCTGAAGGCTGTACTCAAGCTCGGGCAAGCAGCAAGCAGGAAAGTCCCAGCATGCTTCCTATCAGGTTCCCCTGTTGTCAATCCCCTCCTCACACTGCTCAGTGTCCCTGTATCCATCAGCCTTGAGTCATTACAAACACACCCCACAGAAGCAATGTACAAAGTAAAGAGAGATGCATTTGACTCACTGCTGTGGGATGGTCTTTCTGCAGGCTGTGAATATGTGTTGCTCTCGTTGGCTGATAAATAAAGCTGTGTTGGCAAATAGCCAGGCAGAATAAGATTAGGCGGTTCATTCAGACTGAAGACGGAGATGAAGAAGGACAAAGTCAAGCAGATACCAGCCAGCCTCTGAGGAAGCAAGACATGTAGAAAATGAGGCAACAAGCCACAGACCACGTGGCAAAGCATAGATAAGAAATATGGGTTAATTTAAATATAAGAGCTAGTTAGTAATAAGCCTGAGCCATTGGCCAAACATGTATAACCAATAAAAGCCTCTGAGTGGTTATTTGGGAATAGGCAGGTGGAAAAGAACTGTCTGTTTACAACTCATAGTTCTACAGGCTCAAGCCTAAGGCTGGGTGTTCTTTCTGCCCTGGGCTTCTGGTCAGAGCCACCTCAAGTCAAACTGAGGACCCCAGACTGTCTGCTCACAATCCCTATGAGGATTCTCCCCTGATGCCCCACCCCAACCTAGACTTCCCACAAAAGCCTACATTTTAAAGATGTCACACCACTTTTTGATACTGATGCCCTGGGGACCAAGCCTTTCCCACATGGTCCCACACAATGGACCTTGGAAACCATGACCTTCAGCCTTCCACTGTGGATTCACATCAGAGACCCCCTCACGAGCTGCCCCATCTCCACTTGGGGCTGTGGTTGCATTATTGGTTTCCTTTATTCAGCTTCTTTTATTGGGGGCTCCCAAACCTCCTCCTACTGGTTCACCCTACAGAGCTGATCTGTAAGGAAACCAGACTAAGAACACTTGTGTGAGTGTGCATGTTCATGTAGTGCATGTACATGTTTGTGTGGGTGTGTGCATGTGGGTATTTGCTCATGTATGTGTATTGTAGGCTAGAGGTCAACTTTGGGCAGTCCTCTTTTTCATTTCATTTCAAAAACTTTTAAACTCTCTCTCTGTCTCTGTCTCTGTCTCTGTCTCTCTCTCTCTCTGTGTATGTGTGTGTATGTGTGTGTGTGTGTGTGTTTGCATAAGGACCTGAATTTAGATCCCCAGTGTCCATGTAAAATATGGGTGCTGGCCAGGCGGTGGTGGCGCACGCCTTTAATCCCAGCACTCGGGAGGCAGAGGAAGGTGGGTCTTTGTGAGTTCGAGGCCAGCCTGGTCTACAGAGTGAGATCCAGGAAAGGCGCAAAGCTACACAGAGAAACCCTGTCTCGAAAAAAAAATATATATATATATGGGTGCTGTGTCTGTGTCTGTAACTCCAGCTCTGAGGAGGACAGAGACAAGCAAATCCCTGGCTCTCACCGACCAGCTTGCTTAGCCCAATAGATGAGCTCCAGACTCAGTGAGAGACCCTATCTCAAAAAACAAGGTACAAGGCCTGGTGAGACGGCATAGCAGGTAGACGCACATGGTGCCAAGCCCAGTGGGGCTCTGATCTCTGGCACCCATGTGGCTGAAGGAGAGAACTGACTACCCCAAGTTGTCTTCTGACCTCCATGTATCAGGGTCTGGGTGTACACACACGCACATGCGCCCATTCTCAGTTCTGGCAACACAAGGCTCCCTCTTTCCACTGCTCAGAGGAGGTACAGCTGTTTCCAATCTGGCGGGTCGGGTCACTCCATTTGCATGCACTGCACTCTGCTGAGTTTGGGGGTTCAGAAGCTTGTGGCCCCATGGGTCTCTGAACCATCCTTTTTATTTAATTTCTTATCTATTCCTCTCTCCACCCCTTTCTCCTTTCTTCCCCTATATTTTTATAAATTGTAAAGAGTTCTTTATGGATGATTATTATTGTGTGTGTGCGTGTGCATGTGCGTGTGCACATGCTGTAGTCAGAGGATAACTTGAGAGTCAGTTCTCTCCTCCCACCACATGGGCACCTGGACTCAAACTCAGTTCATCAGGCTTGCACAGCAGGTGCTTTTACCTGCTGAGCCCTCTCAGGGGCCCCACGTTCTCGTACATGATGCGTGCTTCTCTTGGAAGACCTTTGTCCCCCAGCTTGAGAAAATTATTTTCACCCCATACTCCCACGATCACTGGGGCTGAAAATCTTGGTAATAGATCTGCTTGGAGTCTAGAGAGCGAGCTGCTGGAGTGTGGGGAGGATCTGGAAGAACAAAGTCGGTTGTGGGCGGGAGCCGCAGACCCCGTGTGGTCTTGCTCCTGTGCTCTTGGTGACCTGGTGGCTATTCTGTCACTGATCATGAGGTCTAGGAGTGAGAGCCACAGAGGGAGTTTCAGAGGAAGGTGGAGCCACTGAAGCCCAGCTTCCTCACTTTACCGACTATATCTCCAGAGACTCTCTCTTGGGGTCCACCCTAACCCAAATGTAGAGGGAGGAGGATTTGGGGAAATGTAGTCCATCCGAGATAGGATCCTCCTCTGATCTTGTTTAATACTCACATAGCATCTGTAAAATGACCACGTGCC
Source organism: Peromyscus eremicus (assembly GCF_949786415.1). NCBI lineage: Eukaryota > Metazoa > Chordata > Mammalia > Rodentia > Cricetidae > Peromyscus > Peromyscus eremicus. Next base: position 62,708,765 of record NC_081436.1, read on the forward strand.
AGCTACTATTGTTAGCACTCTGTGGCTTCCTCGGTTATTAATATGACCCTCTGAGGTGCTATTACCATTAACGACCATGCTTTACATATGGAAAAACAGACCTTGAAGCCCCACAGCTGCGTGGCAGTGTTGGGCTTCGAACCCTGTACAGAAAGAAGCACCTCCACCATGCCTTGTGCACAGTGCCAGTCCCTGCAGACGGCCATTTAGAGAGGAAGGTGAAAATCAGTGAAAAAGCTGTCTTTGTTGATCAATTGGATTTTTATTTGGAGCTTCTTCAGTGGAAGAGACCTCATGAGGTTTTTTTTTTTTTTTTTTTTTTTTTTCCATTGAGGATCCTGCATTCCCCTGGGGGAGGGAGGATCTTACCCAGGCCACATCCCACCAGCTGCTGAGTCTGTTGGACTGGAGAAGGGCTTGAGGCTACATTTCCTCGAAGTTCTCCGTTGAGAAACTACCTCTGCTAAGGGACCCCACTTTGACACTCACTGCTGTCTGTCACAGGAAGCTCTCAGGGGCCTCAGGGGCCTGGCATTGTTCCAACCTTGTAAACTGTCACTGCCAGCAAGACTGGGATCAGCCCTGGGGCCATCAGTGCCCCCTCTGAGCCAGGGGCCGGTCGGATCAGCAAAAGCTGGAGCCAGAAGACAAGCACCCCGGAGGCCAGGGTTCTCTGTCTGCTGACTCCAGTTCCCCACACAATGCCTTTGCTATGCCTCAGAGCTGCTGACAGCACCACTCTGTGTCGGTAGATAAAGGGAATCTTCAAAACTGTCACACCCACAGATTCCCAGCTCTGCATACTGGTGCAAGCGCGTGCTCTCTCTCTCTCTCTCTCTCTCTGCCTTGACCTACCAACCACCCAGTGTCACCTCTGGTCGGTATGCTGGGAATGCGGGTCCCAAGGGCGATGAGGACAGCAAGTCTAAGGAGAGCTTCCTGTGCCTGCCAGTGGCAAAGAGCCCATGGTCCCTGCAGATGACCTCCCTTGGGGGTGGAGGTTCCCTTGGCTTTCAGAAACCTGTTCCCTACCTAGTGTTCGAAACCAGGCTGTGCTCTGGCTGCAGAGAGGCTGGATGTAAGCATTTGGGTGAAAGCCCGGCAGGACAGCGACCCTTGTCAGGTGTTTCTCTGCCAGTCTCCGTGACCTCAGCCTCCAGGCAGCTGTCCTTTCTCCCTCGTCTCCTCAGTTACATACTTAGGGTACAGAGGCGTCTGCCTTTGAGGAGAGGTACTAATGGCCCCTGGCATTTAAACCTGGGCTGTCTAATCAGTGTTGTGAACAAACATTGCTGAAAAGAATCTGTATCTAACCCTGAACAAAAACCCCTGGGAGGAGTCTGTGTCTGCAGAGACTGACGGACCCCTTGGATTCTCAGTACTGTGGAGAGACCGGAGTTGTGTAGGCTTGGAGGCCAATTACTTTATCTTAGCCTAGTGTTAGCCTTCTGGGAAAGCCATGCCTTGCCCCACACAGTCTCTGAACTAACACTTTGTTACAATAAATAAACACCTCTTAGAGGCTATTAACTTAGCAGAATACTAGTTCCCACCAAACCAAGAGTTACAAACATCATCGGATAACATCTTAGGCCTGTAGAAAGGCTTCCCCTATCTCCATGTACCCACCTCTCTGGTGTACCCACCAAAGTGTTTTAAACTTGCCTTGATTTATGACTTCCTTTGTTCTATAAAACTATAAAAACCTTGTGAAACTGCTTCCACATTGGAACATGGAATTTGGGGTAACCTAAACCTGTGTTCCCAGGCCGCGATCACTCAAAATGGCTCCACAGTGAACTATCTCTTGTGCCTGCAGGATGAGAGCTGGGGTTTTTCATCCACAGTGTCCTAGCCACAACCTTGAAATTGGGTATAAACCAGAGTGTGGGTGGGGCAGCAGGCACTGAGGTGTCTACCTAAAGCATGTCCCCACATAGCTGCCCAATCATCCCCCTGCCTCCACCTCCCAGGGCTGAGATTACAGGAATATACTCCTAAGCCTGATATTTTTGTTAGACAATGATCTTGCTATGTAGTTCAGACTGGCCTGGAAATTACCGAGTAACCCAGGGTGCTCTGAACTCCCAATCATCCTGCATCAGCCTCCTGGACACTGCAACTATCATGCCTGTGAGCCAGGGCCATGCCACTTTGTGAAACCTCTTCCATTCTGACTAAACCATGATGATCCCTGTAAACACAGTAGTTTGGTTTCCTGAACTAAGGTAACTCGTTTCTCTAGATTTTTGCCTTTCGTGCCTGGTGGACCCCAAGTAATAGCCAGGCAGGAGAGATGATTACGGACTACCTAACACTCTTTGACTGGTCATTTTCTACCTCCTCCATACCATCCCTCTGCCCTGTAGCAGCCCCAGCTTGTAAGTGGGTAATGGCCTCTGATTCTTACAGAGACCTCCCCTGCAGAGTTTTCCCTGAAATTAAGGCCTTAGGTCATTCATCCCTTGCCTGTCTTTCCTTGCTGTTGATCTTTCAATGTCCATACAGCTAACACAATAAACGGGCTCAAAAAGCTCAGAAAATGCCATATGTATAATATACTCTAATCTCAAATGATTTTTAGTGATATACAATTAGTTTTTCTCTGACATTTCTACTAATAAAGGACAGTTCATTAGAGCTTTGGATAGATCTGTCTGACCCTGTGTAGATGCCATGAAAATGATGTTCAAGTTTTCTAGGTGTGATGGGGGAATGTCTTTCTGTATGCTGTGAATATATGTTGCTCTGATTGGTTGATAAATAAAGCTGTTTGGCCTATGGTAAAGCAGCTTAGAGGCAGGTGGAAAATCCAAACAGATAGAGAGGAAGGAAAGAGACAGAGCAGAGGAGACACTGCCAGACACTGCCATAAGAAGCAAGATCTAAAAGTACTGGTAAGCCACAAGCCACGTAGCAAAGTATAGATTTGAAGAAATGGGTTAATTTAAGATGTAAGAACTAGATAGTAAGAAGCCTGCCATGGCCACAGTTTAAAAATAATATTAGCCTGTGTGTGTTTATTTGGGTCCATGCAGCTGTGGGACTGGCAGGTAAGAGAGCTTTGTCCTGTCTATGGGCCAGGCGGGACACAGGAAAACTTCCAGCTACATGGGTGAGTGAGCACTCATAGTGTTTGTTAACTTTTCAGTAGCCATCAACACCCAGACCCACCAGAAAAGGGTGGGCAAACCTCAGAAGCCCCCAGGTTCCTCTGACTCCTCGTCTCCCCTCAACCCAGCACCTCTGTTCTTGGCTTTCCTGCCCCAGTGTGACAATCGACTATACTGATCACCTGACTTCACCAGTCACCACCAACCTCAGGATTAAAACAACTCTAAGGGGATTTGCATTGAGCCTCAGGGACTTTATGATCCAAGAGATAAAAGGTTTGGTTTGGTTTTGTGAGACAGAGGTTCTCTGTGTAGCCCTGGCTGGCCTGGAACCTGGCTGGCCTCTGGCTCCTGAGTGCTGGGACTAAAGGCATGTACTATCATGCCTAGCTTAAAGGTTGTATAAAATTATACAAAAGCAAAGCTTTAAAGAAAAGGTAGGTTCCCAGCATCACTGTCCCTCCGTGGTGGTGCGAGATTGCTCTAGTCCCTCGTTATCATGTGATCCAGCATTTGATAAGGCCTTGCTATCAGTTGAACTTACTGAATCCTGGAAGTCAGTGTTGTGATAGCTTGGATAATGGTTACAGGTTTGGGGAAGTGACAGATTATGAGGGCTGTAGCTAGACAAATGGAGTCATAAGTTGATGACATTATTGAGAAGTGATGGACACTTAACTAGTTGGAAAAGGTGGGTCATGGGAGTTTCTTTTGCAGGGTCTGTCTTATTCCTGGTCCCTTCCTGTCACCCTCTCTCTTCTCTCTGCCATGAGTGAACTGCTTTTCCCTAACTCGCTCCCATCATCATCATCATCACCACCATCATCATCACTATCATCACCACCACCACCACCATCATCATCACCACCACCACCACCATCATCATCACCATCACCACCATCATCATCACCATCATCATCACCACCATCATTATCACCATCATCATCATTTTCATCATCACCATCATCACCATCATCACCATCATCATTACCATCATCATCACTATCATGTAACACAAACTGCCAAACAGTCTTACTAATAAAAAACCCAGAGCCAGATATTGGGGTAAAAGCTGAAAGATCAGAGAGACAGAGCAGCAAGACACCAGTTCTTATCCCTATGAAATCCTCCACTGAAAGACAGTGAGCTCCTCTCTCCACCCTGCCTTATCACTTCCTTTCTCCACCCAGCTCTATCACTTCCTTGTCTGTCTGTACAGATCTCTAGACCTCTACGTTTAACTAGTGGCTAGCCCCTTCTTCTGATTTTCAGGCAAGCTTTATTTGTTAGAGCACAAATAAAATATCACCATATTTCCCCTTTTCTTGTCTAAAATAAAAATAAATTTATAACTAATATAAGAAAAGCTATATGCAATAAGTACAATAACTATATACAATATATGCAGGTAATAAATACATCAACAAAGTGTAGTCCACTTGCATTTGACCAATTCAGAGAAAATACTCCATTATCTATCCTGTCTTTGTGAATCCAAAGGATTGTATCTAATTCACCTTCTATCCTAATTTGCATTACCAACCAAAAACTATCTTTTGATGTCTTTCAAACTTACACACTTTACACTTCTTTAGTGAGTTTCTTTTCTGAATTTCTTAACAAGGAAACTTGTAACTGTAACTATCTAGTCTTCAACTCCTTCAGAGACACGAGAAAGAAACAATATTAACTAAGTAAACAAGAAGTGCAAACAAGCAACTTCCAAAAAATGTGAGAAATGACAGAAACAGTTGGCTGCCTGGACAGTCACCCAAGGTTCCTCTGCAACGTTGGGGCATCCATCTTTGGCCTACAGGCCTAGCATATCTGACAGGCTCACCTGTGAAGCAGGATTTTCTGAAGGGCCTTCCTACCTTGTCTTGGCAAGGATTGGCAATCCTTTCTATTGTGTCCTGCTTGTCCATTTTGGACAGCATACTGTCCCCAGTCAATGCAAGGGCACTTTCTTGCCCAGTGGCTAACTTTTACCACAAAGAAAGTAAATTCCATATGGAGTTTCTTCAGTGCCCATCATCTTCTCTGAAGTAAATTGGTGCTGCCAGGAGCAGACATGTCTCATTGTCATAAAAAAAGAAAGAAAGAAAGAAAAAAATCTGTTATTAAAACTTCTTAAATGCCATATTCTGTAGATCTCTGAAGTGTTTAGAGATGACCTGTCTATCTAAAATATATTTCTCCTAAACCTTGAAAACATACCTAATATGACTACAAGTTCATTGTAATGACTAACTACTAACCTGCATTTCTTTATTATCCTAAATAGTTTATAATAACTTTCAAGGACTAGAAAATTGTATTACTTGCTAAATGAACTGTATAGGTACAATATCTTGAACAAGATTAGAAATATATGTACAGTATTTTCTAAAAAGATCAATCTCAAATTTGTATCAATACACATAATTTGTATATAATATACAAAAATCCAATCCAATATAAAATATTTAAAATTAGTAGTTGCCTTTTAAAAGTATATTCAATAATCTACCTGTTTATCTTATCATATCCATATTCTCTCTTTTTTCTTTTCAGAGTAGATTCAATAATCTACCCTTTATTCTATAATTTCTATATCTTTTTTTCAGAGTAGATTCAATAATCTACCTCTTATCTATATTCCGTTTTTTTTTTTTCAAACAAGAACCCAGAATCTAATTTTCTTGGTTTAGCTTTTTTCCTGACCATTATCAATTAACAACTTGTAATCAATCATCCTAAACAATGACAATTATCCATAGCCCATTGAATGACCAAAAACCACCCACTCCACCTCTTGGGAATGTGGGTATCATGTTCTTAAAATTACTTCCTGCTGTCTGGGGTGACAGCATCCTTAGGGGATCCTGAAAAGAAAACTTTTGGGTTAATTGTCAAGTCCTGGGAGACGTAGCTGTATCATTTGTTGTCCAGTCTCTGCATAATGCAAAAGTGAAGGGCTTGTCTCAAGTCTTTGCTTGAGTAGTCTGTGAGGCTGGATCATCTCAGTTAGCCATCTCGAAATTGTCCCGAGCAGTTTTTAGTCCAAAGCAGATCTTTGGGTGGTGTTTGTCTGCTTAGTGATATTATTATTGTCCTGATGAAATCATCATTGTGAGGCCCCATCATCTTTTTGGAGACTTCAAAGTTGCTGTTAGGTGAAGTCATAGTTCCCTGCAGAAAACTGATAGACTCAAACCTGAAATCATGTACAGGAAGCTAAACAAAGCCTTTTTTTTTAGAATTAGTTAGTACTCTATATGTCCATTAATATCATGACAAAAGTTTAAAATATATATAAAATCTTATAAATTTTGGTATAAAATTCATACCTTAAGAAAAGTTTTAAGGCATCAAAATAAAACCAAAGAATTATGAGATTAATGGCAATAGAATAGTCCCTTAATTTTTGTTTTTCTTCTGTCCCATATCAGGTGACTCTTCTGACATGATACAAAGATTTTGCATTTTCTTTTAACAAGCATGCTTGGGTTTAGAGAAGGACAGAGCCATGCTTCAACTCCAAATCCAGCTTTAATTTTTAACTGAACTGGGATTACATAAAGATCATTTGTGTTATGTGTCTATAGAGAAGAGTAGAAACAAACATTTAGGAAGACATGAAATTTTATATGTGGTATACCAATAGGCCAATTTACTCTTTTTCTTGGGACATTTTTTTCTGGATGATTCATCCTTTTTCTTGTGATGTCTCATTTGTCCAGTGTTCTTCAGATTCCTTAGCCTTCATTCTCCTGAAAGACAAAAAACAAAAACCCTTCCCCAACCCTACCTTTGGGAAGGTTCCCTTTTGGCAAGTTAAATCTGATTAAATGAAAAGCATTTGTTAGTGGTATGAGTTAATTTAAATTGAATGATCATGCTGGTTGATAAACTATCACCTCTTCTAATTAAAAGGTCCCTCTTATTTAAATCAAACCTTTATCAATTTTGATGGTATCCATAGCTTTTCTTCTCCTATAGAAACAAAAGCAAAACCTTGTCCCCAAAGTAATACATATCCTGGTTTCCATTCTGAGGTCAGCACATCTTTAAAGTATATACGCTGATTTAATTCTATAGTTTTTTTTCTATTATCCAATGTCTCTCTTCAGCTGTTGTTCCTTTCTCATTAGCATTGAGAAAATTCCAAGTTAATAGAGCATTATGTCATCTATTTCTGGAGGTTTTTGTTTTTCTGTTTATTTAGCATATCCTTTGGAGTTTGATTTGATCTTTATATGACTGCTTGGCCTGTAGGATTTTGTGGTATACTTGTAATATGCTTTATATGGTAATAAGCAAAAAACTGTTTCATTTTGCCAGAGAAATATGCTGGAGCATTGTCAGTTTTAATTTGTGCAGGTATACTCATGATGGCCTTAACTTCTAGCAAATGCATGATTACAGAATCATGGTCAGAGACCAAACATGGACCATGGAAAAGTACTAGCTAGGCCAGAGAACAAGCCCTTACCCTAAACCAGATGCCCCCAAAGATAAAGAACAGGTCAGGTAGGTCAGGTAGCATAGCAACAGAACAATGGGCCCTGACCAGTGACCTTACCACCTAGCAGCCTCACGACTTGCACGTAGCCCTTCACCTGCACGTCCCCCTTCACCTGCACGTACGGCACGTCGTGCACCCCTTCTCTCCTTCCCTCCCCCTCCCATGCTATATAAGCGTTGCTGAGGAGAATAAAATTTGCAGCTTGATCAGAACACACTGTCTTGCTGTCTTCTCTTGTGTCTCCCCCCCTCTCATTCTCTGCCCCCATTGACACCCCGCTGGCCAGGACAAATCATCTTGTTCAGAATTCAAAGCAGTTGCCCATTGAAATCCTGAATAGGTATCAATGGTATGGTGTACATATTTCAGTTTTCCAAATTTTACAAAATGAAACACATCTATCTGCCAGATTTCATTCTTCTGAGTACCCTTTGGGTTACATACATCCTTGCTGGTAGTGAGTTTGATTGTAAAAAGAACAAGTAGAGCCGGGCGGTGGTGGCGGCGCACGCCTTTAATCCCAGCACTCGGGAGGCAGAGCCAGGTGGATCGCTGTGAGTTCGAGGCCAGCCTGGGCTACCAAGTGAGTTCCAGGGAAGGCGCAAAGCTACACAGAGAAACCCTGTCTCGAAAAAAAAAAAAAAAAAAAAAAGAACAAGTAGGACATTTTCTTAAAATTTCCCTGGCTTGTTGCCAGGTTATGGAAAAATTCTTTTTTTAAACTCTTACTACTGACATGATGTTTTTAATGAAATTCTGAGGCCTCTAGCACATTTTCTATCAATAATTTATCGATCTCATCATTACCTTGTGCTAGAGGGCCTGGCAGACCAGTATGGGATTGGATGTGAGTTACATATAAGGGATGCTTCCTATTCCTGATTATTTCTTATAACTGAATAAATAATGAAGTTAATTCTAACTCATCAGGGATAAATTCTGCAGTTTCAATATGTAAGACCACTCTTTCAGCATACTGAGAGTTAGTAACTATGTTGAGAGTTTCCGAAAAATCCATTAATACCATCAGAATGACATATAATTTCGATTTTTGGACAGAATTATAGGGACTTTGAACCACATTACTTAAGTTTTCTGATTTGTAACCTGCCTTTTCTTGTTTGTTTGCATCTGTATGAAATGTAGGGGTTCCAGATATTGATATTTCCTGAACAGTTCAAGTCAGGATTCAGTTAGCTCTCATTATAAGTTTAATTCTATTACTTTTGTGATTTTTTTGTTAATCTCTCTCCAAAAATTACTGCAAGCTCTTTGTCAAGGTTTACGTTCTGCCTGTAATTTGTCAATTTCATCATTAGTTAAAGGTACTACAATTTCTACTGGGTCTATTCTGCTAATTGATGAAGTCTCGATTTTCCTTTTAAAATGAAGTCAGAGATCTTTTCCACATAAGTTTTTAATTTTTTACTCTGTTTATTTGGTAGAAATATCATTCAAATATAGTATCTTCCTTCTGCATTGAAATTCCTGTAGGAGAATGCTTAGAGGGTAAAAATAACCAAAATGTAATCAAGCTTAGGATACAAATGATCCACATGTGCATCCTGTATTTTCTTTTCCATCAAAGCCAATTCTCTCTCAGCTTCAGCTGATAATTCTCTTAGACTATTTAAGTCCTTGTCACCCTCTAAGGTTTCAGACAAATTACTCAGTTCATCATTTTTTTTACCCCAATAGCAGTCTGTAGACTATAAATGTCTCCAAATAATCTTTGAAAGTCATTAAGAGTCTGTAATCGATCTCTCCTAATTTGCACCTTTTGGGGTCTAATTTTTTTTAGACCTATTTTATATCCTAAATAATTAATAGAATCTCCTCTTTGTATCTTTTCAGGAGCAATTTGTAATCCCCAACAAGGCAAAATTTTCTTTATTTCTTCAAACATTCTTTCTAATGTAATTGCATTTGAATCAGCTAGTAAAATGTCATCCATGTAATGGTAAAATATAGATTTAGGAAATTGTTTGTGTATCATTTCCAATGGCTATCATGCAAAATACTGGCACAGGGTTGGGCTATTTAACATTCCCTGTGGGAGAATCTTCCATTAATATCTTTTGAACTGGCTGGGAATTATTGTAAGCAAGTACTGTGAAGGCAAATTTTTCTCTGTCTTTTTCTTGTAAGGGTATTGAGAAAAAAAGTATTTTAAATCAATAACTGTAAGAGGCCATCCTTTAGGTAACAGAGTAGGCAAAGGAATTCCGGACTGTAGACAGCCCATTGGCTGAATTACCTTGTTAATTGCTCTTAGATCTGTTACCATTCTCCATTTACCAGATTTCTTTTAATAACAAATACAGGAGAATTTCAAGGGCTGGTTGATTCTTCAATATGCTGAGTATTTAACTGTTCTTGTGCCAGCTGTTCTAAGGCCTGTAGTTTTTCTTTTGTTAAAGGCCATTGCTGAACCCATACAGGCTTGTCTGTTAACCATTTTAAAGGTAGGGCTATTGGTGTCTTTGAAAGATCAGCAGTTGTTGTACCCTGTTCTTGTATAATTTGGATGGTTGGTGACTGTTCTTTATACTACCTTCTAATATTTTTCTCAGAAACATATGTTAGTTTATGGTTTATTTCTGAGATTGGAGGAATGTTAATCTGGGTATTCCATTGTTGTAATAAATCATGTCTCCATAGATTCATAGCTATATTAGCCACATATGGCTTTAATTTTACTCTCTGTCCTTCTTTCCCTATACATTTGACCTATCTTGTGCTCTATTTCCCTTGAGATAATGTTCCAATCCCTAAAAGCTGAACATTTATTTTCTGAAGAAGCCAATTTGGATGCCAAGATTCTGGTGCAATTATTGTTATGTCTGCACCTGTGTCTACAAGACCTTCAATGAGAATGTCATTTATTTGTACTACTAACTTTGGTCTTTGTTCATTGATAGAAGTTTGCCCAAAAATGTGCTTTATGGTTTCTCCCAAATTTTTGTTCTCTCTTCTATATCTGTTCAATCACCCTGATCAGTATAGTTTTTTACAATAAGCATTAGGCTATTTAATTGCTCTGGGAAAGGGTTTCTTCCATGATGGCAAGAAAGAATTGAACTGAATTTGTCATGGGGGCCTGTGAGAGGCCCCTCAGAAAGTTTCCCCTTGGCAAAGGCAAAGGATTACCTTGTCTGTCCCTTGTTGATTTACACTCATTAGTAAAATATTTGCCTTTACCACAGCTTCTGCATATTCCAGAAGGGAGGGGCATTCTGTTGGGATTATTCCTTGAAAAAACATTGTTTCTAGGAATATCCTGTTTACAGTCCCTTTTTAGGCAACCTTGTTTACCATAATTGAAACATTTGACAATAGTATTTTTCTTCAAACCTCTGGAAATCACCTCTCCTATATAAGCATCATCATGGTCATGAGATTCAATATAAATTGTGTTCCTGATCCAATCCTCCAAGAGTGCTGATCTTGCATTTAATGGCCTAATTATCCTTTTGCATTGTGCATTAGCATTTTCAAAAGCCAGAGATTCAGTTATTATCTGTCTAGCTTCTGAATTTGGTATTATTCTATTTACTGCTGAAGACAGCCTTTGTAAGAAATCCGTGAAGGTTTCTTTTGAGCCCTGTATAGATTTTGTAAATGACTCAATTTTCTTTCCTAGTTCTTCAATTCTGTCCCAAACATTCAAGGCTGCCATTCAGCATAAAATTAGGGTGTGGTCATCATATAAAGATTGTCTTTTTATATCAGCATAATTGCCTCCTCCAAGAAGTTGATCTTGGAAGATTTCCATACCTCTAGCCTTACATTGTTGTTCAATGGTCTTAGCCTCATCTTTTCACCAGGTCTTCCATTGTAACTATGGACCAGCTTCTAGGACAGCTGTAACCAAATCTTTCTAGTCTTGAGGGACAATTCTATTACAAGTTGACTACAAGTTTAACATTTGCTTCACAAATGGAGAATACATACCATATGACACTATAGCTTCTTTGACTCTCCTCAAATCTAACATTTGCACAGGAGTCCAATCAGCTCATACACAGCCTTGAGCATTTGGCAGTTCCTGTAAGGTTACTGGATAGATTAAGGTTGGCTGTTTGAAAGCCTTAGGCTGTTTCTCTGTAACCATATAATGCAATGCTGAGATAGGTTCACCTTTAAATTCCTCTATCTGAGTCTGAATTTCTCTATGATCTGTTTTAACAAGTTTTTCTAAAACTTTTATCTTGGCACTCATATTAACCATTTTTTAATGATAAAACAAAAATTATTAAACAAATAATATTTATAATTGATGTTAGGTAAATCCCATCAACATTAATTATCCTCTCATTTAATTGTTCCATTTTCAGACCACCTAATGTGTTATCAAACAGAGACCAAATTCCCTCAATTGAAAAAAATGTTTCCCCTTTTTTAATGTGGGGAAAAATCTCTTTTAACTAATTCTTCCCTTTAAAAAATCTTAAATGACTCACCAAATTTGCTGACAATGACGATTCAGATGTAAGGCTGACTGCTTCTGAGTAGAGCAGTAGAAGCCTGAGAGAGTTTCAAGGCAGCTACCTAGTGTGGTAGCAGTCTGAGATGGGGGTCCAGAGCTCACAATCCACCAGGAGAGAAGCCAAAGATACTCCAGCCCACATGAAGCTGAGGCCTGAGCTGGGGCCTGCAAGGCCACAGGCAAGCACCTTTTTTTTGACCAAACATTGTGTCACCAGATGTAACACAAATTGCCAAACAGTGTCGCTCTCTTTCAGCGGAGGATTTCATAGGGGTAATAACTGGTGTCTTGCTGCTCTGTCTCTCTAATCTTTCAACTTTTACCCCAATATCTGGCTCTGGGTTTTTCATTAATAAGACTGTTTGGCAACACACACTTCCTCTCTTTGCTCAGCTCTTTCACTTCCTGTCTGTCTGTGCAGATATCCAGACCTCTATGTTTAACTAGTAGCTAGCTCCTTCTTCTGATTTTCAGGCAAGCTTTATTTGTTAGAGCACAAATAAAATATCACCACATCATTATCACCACCACCATCATCATCACCATCAATCATCATCATCACTGTCATCAGCAGCATCACCATCACTATCATCACCACTGTCATCATCATCATCACCATCACCATCATTACCATCACTATCATCATCATTATCACCATCACTATCATAATCACCATCACCATCATCACCATCATCACCACCATCACCACCATCATCATCATCACCATCATCATCATCACCACCATCACCATCATCACCATCATCACCATCACCATCACCATCATCATCATCACCACCATCGTTATCACCATCATCATCATCACCATCATCATCACCATCATCACCATCATCATCACCATCATCATCACCACCATCGTTATCACCATCATCATCATCATCACCATCATCATCACCACCATCATCATCACCATCATCATCATCACCATCATCATCATCACCATCATCATCATCATCACCACCATCATCACCATCATCACCATCATCATCACTATCATCATCATCATCACCACCATCGTTATCACCATCATCATCATCATCATCACTGTCATCACCATCATCATCATCACCATCATCATCACCATCATCATCACCATCATCACCATCATCATCATCATCACCATCATCATCACCACCATCATCACCATCATCATCACCACCATCATCACCATCATCACCATCATCATCACTATCATCATCATCATCACCACCATCGTTATCACCATCATCATCATCATCATCACTGTCATCACCATCATCATCATCACCATCATCATCACCATCATCATCACCATCATCATCATCACCATCATCATCACCATCATCATCATCATCATCACCATCATCATCACCATCATCACCATCATCTTCATCATCACCATCATCACCATCATCATCACCATCATCATCATCACCATCACCATCACCATCACCATCATCACCATCACCATCATCACCATCATCACCATCACCACCATCACCACCATTGTAGGGAAAAGGGACTGGCTAAAGAAACCCACCCTGACCCTGGTGCCCAGAACCAGGGAAAGAAACACACTCAGGGATCTGGGACCTGAGCCAGAGAAATGAACACTTTATCCCCAACCCAGAACCAAAGAAACACGCCCTGACTGTGAAATCAGTGCCAAAGAAACACTCTTGGTCCCTAGAATCAGAAAGAAATGTGCCCTGGCCTAAAAATTGGAGTCAAAAAGCTAAAAAGGCCAGTGAAAGAAACACAATTTTGCTCTGAAATCAGGGTCATCTCTGCCCCTAACCCACAAAACTAACCAATCCCTGAGCAGAAAAACTTTTCCCTGGAGAAACTCCGCCCCTAAGAGATCCTATACAAACCACCCGCCCTACTCAGTTGTTGACTGTTCTTTCCACCCTGGTAGAGGCAGCCACTCTCCTGGACTCCTCCTTACCAAATAAATCTCTTTCTCAAAAGAGTGTTGAGTATGAAGATCTTCATTCACCGTAGTGGACTGAGCAGAAAAAGCCACGCAGAGGCGTTCCCTTAGGGGGGCTGAGCAAGGGGGAGCTGAACAGAAGAACCTTGCTGAGATGTCCCTTAGGGGACTGAGCCAGGTGGAGCAGAAAAAGTAACAACTTTTCACCAGAACCAGAGGAGATTGCAACATTTCTGCTGGGGTTTCCCCTTTAGCAGAGCGAAGCAAAAGAAGCAACATCTTAGGCCGGAGAAGCAGAGCTCTGCCAGGAGCCCCCCTTGAGTGGGGGTTGAGCAAAGCTCAGCTGTAGTGGCTCTCCAGGAGAGGAGCAGGATTGCTATATCCTGCGGGAAGACCATCCCCCACCACACCAGCTATAGCCTGACTACGGAACAGTCAGGATACCCTTCCCTCCAGAGATGAGCTGTCCCATTGCAGCTCCAGCTGCCAGAGCTGTCCTAGCAGCTCAAGGTGTCCCTTCACTCCAGAACAGTCAGGATACCTTTCCCCCAGAGTTGCAACAAACTAGCCTACAAACATCATCATCATCACCACCACCACCATCATCATCATCACCACCCATCATCATCACCATCATCACCATCATCATCACCATCATCACCATCATCATTATCACCATCACCATCATCACCATCACCATCATCACCATCATCACCATCATCATCACCCATTATCATCACCATCATCACCACCACCATCATCATCACCACCCATCATCATCACCATCATCACCACCACCATCATCATCACCACCCATCATCATCACCATCATCACCATCATCATCACCATCATCATTCCCACCACCATCATCATCACCACCACCATCATCATCACCATCATCATCATCACCATCATCATCATCATCACCTAGCCTCAAACTCAAAGCAATGGAACCAGCTGGTCATGGCCAGAGACTTCCTGATGTCATGAGCAAAGGAATTCTTTTCTCCCTAGGTTGTTATTATTTCAGGGATGGAAAGTTAACTAAAGCAAACCTATAACATTGCAGGTGTGTCCCCCTGGGGCCAAGCACAGCTATGAATACAGCCCATCACAAAACTTTAAAATGATGTGTGTGTGTGTGTGTGTGCACATGCGTGATTTGTTTTAGACTCATTTGTCCACAAACTTTGTAAACAAGATGGCATTGCAATGTCAGAAGGCTGGATATGCCTAGGTGTGTGCACTTCAGATAGCCTCTAGATCATTCATGACCCCAGTACAACGTGCACACTACATAAGACCTTGTATACTCTGCATTGTCTAGGGAGTGATGAGAAAAAGAAGTCCACATATATTCCATGCAGACACCACCACAGTGGGCCTAGCTACTCTTTCAGTCCATGGTTGGTTGACTGTGCAGCTGCTGACTGTACAGTAGAGGTTTCCTGACCCCCTCTCCCTGCCCCTGCCCCCAGCACAGCCATATAAGGCTGTGGGAACTATTGTAGTTCATGTACATGGTCGCTTCCTGCCTCGCCTCCTCCATGCCAACCCTGGGAAGAAAATCTTTTCTCCTCACTCCGCAGACAGACACTGAGCTTCTTAGGCAACAAGGCCCTGCCCTGGGTCTTCCTGAGGGACTCTCACTCAGTCAGACTGAGTGCCTGCTCTGCCTCATGAGCCATACTTAGCACTCTGTGACATCATCTTACTTTATCTTCAGGACTCATTGTGAAATAGGTTTAATATTGTTGAATTTCACAGAGGCCTACACTGGGATGTGGAAAGATCCCTGGCCCATCGTCACACAGCAGCTAGTGGCCACTGAGGCTGGCATTGAACCCTGACAATCTTAGTGGGAGTTCACAGCCTTGAAACCCTCCTCCCACTGCACTGGGTAGGATTTAAGGAGAATGTGACCCCCACACACACACTTTTTTTTTTAAAGGTCCAGAAACTTATAAGCGATTACTTCATCAGCCTTTCTGACACTTTCTGTGAAACCCCCTGTTTCCACCTACTGTGTGCGAACTGCTAGTCATAGTTCTTTGTGGACCACACAAAGAGTCGTTGGTGCCCTTGGAAAAAACGCCCTAGGAAACAGACTGGTGCAGCTCCCTGGTGGTGTGGGGAGAATTCCTTGGCTTTGCTGGTCCTTGGGTCCCTGGGAGTGGCCAGACGTGATTGAAATGAAGAGGGCCTGCAGGCAGGGAGCGGCTGCTGGGAGAAAGCGTCGTCCTAAGAAGAGGTTGACTTTGCCCCAGCATCCAGCAGTCACATGCTCCAGGCAGCTGCTCTTTGTTTTCATCCTTCTGGCCTCTCCAGGGACAAATTCCGGAGTCTTGGATTCTGCTTGGTCACTCAGGGACAGACCCTTCTCTTACTTTCAGTCTTATGCGAGGGACATCGCGTCCTGAGGGTCCTTCCACCCATCTGCCGAGTGGTGATTCACGGTCCCTGGCAAGCCGGCATTACGTAAGAGGATTATGAAACTAACAGGAGGGTCTGCGATGTGTCTGTATAAATAGGCACAAGCCTCATTACTGCGCCACCGTGAGGTCCAGAGCCATCTAGCGGCAGAAAACTGTATATGCAGCCCTGGCAAGTCGCCTGGGAAAACGATTCTTTCTTGTTCTCGATTGCGACACTTTGTACGTGAATCACCTGGAGCCTCCGGTTAAACGACGCTGAGAAAGCCCTCTAACTCTAGAAGAGTTGTCTCCAGTACAAGAGGTCCCACGAGCTGGCCGGAGGCCCATTGGCCCTGCATTGGAGGCGCACACCAGTTGTCAGGGCGTGCAGCAGGGATCCTGGGGTGAGCGTCACATGACTGCTTCTGACACACAGGTGACACGCGTCCACGGGACTGAGACTGAGTGGCTGTCTCCTCCTCCCCGCCTCCCGCGCTGCTGGTTCCTCGTCTGTTTTTCCTTCCGGCTCGGAGGACTGGGTGGAGCCCGTTCCTGCAGAGGAGGAGGAGGCCGTGGCTTCCGAGTTCAGGAGAGAGGATGTTTTAGGAACTATTTAAGACGTGAACTAAACGTGCCGTGTGTGTGTGTGTGTGTGTGTGTGTGTGTGTGTGTGTGTGTGTGTGTGTGTGTGTGTGTGTGTAATAAACTTTGAGGAAGTTGTATAACATAGAGTCAGAGACGTGTAGGCATCAGGATCTGTTCGACTTTGATAGAGTCTAATACTGTTTTCTGAAGAAGCCAGAGCAGTTTATGGTTCCAGCAGCAGCGTGTGCATGCGTGCATGCGTGCGTGTGTGTGTGTGTGTGTGTGTGTGTGTGTGTGTGTGCGCGCGTGCATGTATGAGCGTGTATGTACGTGTGTGTACACATGTGTGTGAGTGTGTACATGTGTGTAGACTTGTGTGTGTATATATGTGTGCATGTGTGTGTGTGTGTGTGTGTGAGATGTAGTTGTTCCACATCCACACCCAAAGGAAAACACCTCTCCAGATGGAATCCTAGCTCTGTGCCCTGAAACCAGAAGCACGTCCTATCGCTTAGTCACAGAATGGGGGGAGGGGGGATGAATGTGCAAAATAGACTTAAGTTGGATGAGAAAATGCTAAACATGTTATTTTTAGTGTTTGTATTTGTGGATGGACACACCTGCTGTGTAGTCTCTTGGAAAAACAGGGTTTTAAATATGACTCAAAGCTGTGTGTACTGGAACATGCCTTTAATCCCAGCACTCGGGAGGCAGAGGCAGGTGGATCTCTGTGAATTCGAGGCCAGCCTGGTCTACAGAGTGAGATCTAAGACAGTCAGGACTACACAGAGAAACCCTGTCTTTAATAATAATAATAATATTATTATTATTATTATTATTAATAAATATGACTCAAGACACTTTGAAGAAAAGTACCACTCTCCATGTCCCCCCATAGGAGGGAGAGAAACAGAGAGATAGAGAGACAGAGACAGAGAAAGAGACAGAGAGAAAGTGCCAAAGAGGAAACATTTGTATAACTTGTACATTAGTCAGAAATCTTGCTGAAAACAGATGGCAACCTCAAATGGCTAGTTTGCACAACTGTAAAAGTAGAATTTATAGAAACTCGCAAGAAGTCATGTGGTGTCCTAGACTAATCAAACCCAGAAGTATGCGCCTGATGTGGATGATGTAAGAAGGGGGCCCAGAGTGAACGCTGCAAGGTCAGGGCCCTAGACAGCAGCTGTCCTTCCACCAGCCACAACACACTTTTTTTCAAGACTTATTTTTATTTTATGTGAATGAGTGTTTTGCCTGCAGGTCCGGAGCCCCTGGAAGTGGGATCCCAGGCAGTTGTAGCTGCCATGTGGGGGCAACATGCTCTTAATTGCTGAGTCAACTCTCCAGCCCCTACAATGCATTCTTGGCGTTGGCAGGGGGGTGGAGGTTGCCTATCTTACCCACACTCAGCTCTGCCGGCAAACCTCTGTCACTAACCCGGTGGGAATTGTAGAACAGAAGTGATTAGGCAAACCTCTGTCACTAACCTTGAAGAGGAATTGTAGAACAGAAGTGATTAGGTGAGGTGGGGTTGGGAGGGCTGGAGAGAGGAGAGCATGTGAGAAGGGACAGCTTGACACTGAAGTCTTTAGAAGCACCATATGGAAACTCTCGGCTGTAGAAGCTCCCTAAATACATGCACACGCACAGATAAGAGGAGATGAAATTGTCCCCTATAACGGGGTGACAAGGCCTCTCTCCCAGACACCATAGGCTATCAAACAAAAGACCCACTGCCTGGTGTCAGGTCAGCAGGCTTGGCAGCAAACACCCTGACCTGCTGAGTGATTTGCAGGACCCTATTTTTAGTTTTTGAGAACCTCCATGCTGTTTCCAAAATGGCCATCCAGTCTTCCTCCTGTCTGTCGTGTACAAGGCACTCCTTCTTCATATCCTGCCACACCTGCCCCTCTCCATCTTTTTGGCAGTAATCCTTCCACACACATGAGGTGGCACTGCATTGTGACTGTCATTGTGATTTGTAGATACCCGATGGCCAGTGAGGACAAACACTCTGTCTGGCTAAGTCACTGTTTGAGGAGGCATGTAGGTGGCGGTAAGTATCCCAGGGTGGTAAGTATCCAGTCTTGTTTCTTTGTGCAGTGAGTCTTCTAACACACTGGCTCTCACATGTGTTACGAAAGCCTCTGCAGGTGGGAAGCAGCAGGGCTCCTGCCCTTCGTGGCTGCAGCAACTCCTGATTGGTGCAAAGAGAGATTCATTGTCAGGGCAGCTGGACATCTAGGGCTTTAGGATGTCACCAAAGAATATGCACACTGAGGGACTTCGTCCATACTAGCTGTGATATGTTCCTTGTCAACTTGACAGACTGTATTTGCCTGGGAGATGAGCCTGGCCACTCCTGTGGGGGTTTGTCTTGACTGTGACATTGAGATTAGAGGACCTGCTCACTGTGGGCGGCACCATTCCCTGGCCAGCGACCCGGACTGTGCTCAGCAGCAGTGTTCATCTCGGCTTCCTGACAGTGGGTGTGACATGACCAGCTGCTTCAAGCTTGGCTTCAGCTTGACTTCCTTACCGTGACGGACTGCATCTGTGAATTCTGAGCCAGAACAAACCATTTCTCCCTTAAGTTGGTTTTGTCAAATATTTTTTACAGCATCAGGAAAGGGAACTAAGAAACTACCACAGCCAGGCATAGTGGCACATGCCTGTAATCCTGGATTTGGGAAGTGGAGGCAAGGAGAAACAAAATTCAGCCTCAAAAACTAAAATATAAATAAGTTCATACAACGTAAATAAGTAAATAACAGAAGTCTTGAAACATTCCCAAATGGCAGTCTTCCAGAGAATGCACACTTCTGTCAACAGTGTGTGTGAGCTGTGGAATCAATGGTTCCTACCCTTTCCATGTACACCATTGAAAAGGATAAATACCATTCCCTCCTCCTTCTACTAGAAACTGCATTAATTCCCCATTACTGCTATACAGACTTCCACAGAGTTTGGGACTTAAAAACCTACAAATTCATTATGTTTACAGTCCTAGAAGTCAGAAGTCAAAAATGGTCTCACAGGCATGAATTAGTGTCCAGGACTCCTGAAGCTCTGAGAACCCATTCCCTTCCTTCCTTACCTCCTGCCTTCCTCGATTTCCCTTTTATGCATGGCCTCAATCTCTCCTGCTCATTTGTCTGTTGGGACATTTGTGTTTCTCCGGCTGATTTAAAATATTTCGGTAATTTTGGAGTTATGGGACAAGTTTTCTGCTATACAATGTTGTTAATAGTTTTCCCCACATTTCTGGTTTTTAACTTTCTTTGTCTGTGCATTATATTAATCTGATCTAGTTGCCGTAACAAAAAGCCGTGGGCCAGGTGGCTTAAACATCAGGAATCCATTTTTTGCCGTTGTGTGGTAGAGAAGTCTGTGGTCAGGCTGTAGGCTTCCAGTGAGCCCCCCTTCCTGCCTTGCAGACTGCTCAGCACTGTGCTCTCCCATGGTGGGATCAGAGACAGAGAGAACTCTGTGTCTCTTCTTGGAATCTGAATCCTGTCATGAGGTCCTCATGACCCTGTCTAACCATAATGACCTTTCCAAAGGCCCATCTTGAAAACTATCCTTTTGGGAATATAGATTTTATATGATAATTTGGGGCTTACAAGCACCCAGTCCATAAAAGGTTAGAAGACTGGATTTTCATGTGGTCGAATCTATTCATCTTATGGTCTCTCCTTTCAGGTAAAGCTTCCCAGACAGGGCTTAACTGTCCCCTTTAGCAGATAGGAAGCAGGCAGAGGCAGGTCTGTGAAGGGGCCTCAGACAGGACTTGGAGACAGGGACAGACAGAGACAGCTACCACACCTGGGTCAGGAGAGAGGAACAGTGGCTGGGAGCTTGGACATATGGGGATGGGGTTTCTAAGCTCCACTCCAGTCACATCCTGTAGCTCCTGCTCCCTTCCCTGGCAAGAGCAAGCCTTCTAGGCCATCTCCTACCTCCACCAGGAACAGCCTTGCCTCACTCTGTACACACACACACACACACACACACACACACACACACACACACACACACAGTCTAATCTTTTAGTGAATGAATTCTGTCTCTGGCCCCACCTGACAACCCTCTCTTCCTTTTGCTGACCTCAGCGGCTGGCATTACAGGCTGGAATCAGCCTGCTCCCTGAGGAAATGGGCAGTTCTTCTGGGACAGCTTCCAAGACCAGCTGACCTAGATTCTCAGCGGTTGCCATGACCATGGACTAGGCCTTTGTCCCTTGGGAGCCTCAGGATTTCCTTGTAAATGAGTATGACCAAGGCCACTTCGTATCCATGCTGGGTTAATGAGCCACCACAGGTAGGGCACTGGCCCTTGGTTGAGATGCTACAGGTATCTGTGCTGACCCTGTGTCCAGCCCCTAGCATGGTGGGAGTGAGTGACGGACATGGATGGAGAGGGCATTCTGGAATGGGAGGACGAGAAGAAACTCAGCTGTCTCCCAGGAGGCACTGCCTAGCCATAGTCTTCCCAAGTCTGTCCTGTATCTGGTCCCAAGCAGATCTGCTCCCTCACCTTCTGCCGGTGGTCTCTCTGAGAAGGATGACTGATGCGGACACTGTCCTTTTGAGAACATTTCATGGGAGCCAAGACGGCTTCTCTGATTTCCTCATCTCCCAGAGCCCTAGTGTGTGCCTCAGCCACTTTATGCCATTCCACCCCACACCAGCATTGCCCTCCTCTGCTGAGGAGGTCTGTCCCTCAGGGTCCCAAGATACCCCAAGCCAATGCACTAGTGAGACTGTCCTGTACCTGGTCCCCAGCCACTGGCAGCTTGGTCCCCTACCCCTATCCCATGCTCTCTCAGCTCTCCGCCCTCCTTCTGCCCAGAACGCCTCCTTTCCATTTCTTGGCCTAGGCCTGATGGACTGAAACTGTCTCTGGCTTTGTATGGTGGGACGCAGAAAAAACAGATGAAAGCAGTCCTTCCCCTGGAGGCCACAGTCAGTTCCATCCTTCACTTGGAGGCTTAATTTCCACCCATTTCTCACTGAGGTGGGAATGACGTAGGTAGTTGGCATCATCTTAGGCCAAAGTTCCTTCCGCCTGCTCTGTGAGGGATTTAACTGCAACCAGATCAAGAGGCGCCCCACTCTACCCCCTCTTGAGCACTCTTCCACACAACACAATCCAGACTCTACCCACAGCACGTGATGCCCTCGGGATCTGACCGTGTCTCTGTGCCTGGCACACGCTCCTCCCTCAACAGCGCTGACTCCAGCAGCTCGGCAGCCTGCGACATCCGTGCCTGGCTGTTTCTCCTGGTCAGGGTTCACATTCCACGTCAAATGCCGCCTCCTGTGGTGGTTTGGATAAGAATGTCTCTTAGATCTGAGTGCTTGGTCACCAGGGGGTGGCACTCTTACGAAGAATTAGAAACTGTGGTCTTGTAGGAGGAAGTGTGTCACTGGAGGTGGCTTTGAGGTTTCAGAAGCCCGTATCAAGCCCAGAGTCTTTCTCTCAGCCAGTGAATCGGGGTGCGTAGCTCTTATCCACTGCTCAGGTACCGTGGCTGCCTGTGTACGGCCATGCTCCTCACCATGATGATAGTGGACTAACCCTCTGAAACTGCAAGCCAGCCCCAATTAAATGCCTTCTTGTATAAGAGTTGCTTGGCCATGGTGTCTCTTCACAGCAGTAGAACACTGACTAAGACACCTCTCAAGACAGTACTCTCCTGGGTCCACTCATCAGAGTCCCCCACTCACGGTCCCCACTCTTCCTTCCGTGCACAGGTCATGGTGTGCAGTTGTGTTAGTTGATGTCCTTATTGTCCAACTTTCTCGGCAGATGATCAGCCTCAGTAGGGCAGACACTATATCCACCTTGTTTTTGTGTTGTCGTTTTTGTTGTTGTTGTTGTTTGTTTTTTTTGAGACAGGGTTTCTCTGTGTAGCTTTGCGCCTTTCCTGGAACTCACTCTGTAGACCAGGCTGGCCTCGAACTCACAGAGATCCGCCTGGCTCTGCCTCCCGAGTACTGGGATTAGAGGTGTGCGCCACCACCGCCCGGCTTACATCCACCTTGTTAATCATGATTTCCCTTTTGATTCTCTCTAGTCTTCTCAAACAGCATCTACAGGGGCTGGTGAAATGACTCAGTGGTTAAGGCAAGGGTCCGGATACCGAGGACTAGTAAAAATCAGGTGGGCATAGCAGCACCCCCGTAATTCCAGTTGAGAAGGCAAAAAGGAACTCCCTGGAGCAAGCTGGCCAGCAGTGCTACCCAACAGATGAGCTCTGCGTCAAGAGTTATCATGGAGGGTGATTCCCAGTATCAACCTAACGTCTTGCTGTACACATACGCAGACACACTGGCACCTGCACACACATGTCCACTCCCACACATGCACACACATATACACATGAAAAGAAAAGAATAAAGAAATCACAATGAAGTCCCACACTTTGCGGCATGCTGATCATGCCTGGCCCTTTGTGTCTGAGGACCCGTTCTTCACTCTGCAGGGAATGTGTTCATGACAGCAGTTTCTGCTCCTCCCCAAATCTTATCCTGATGTACATTAAGCTTGTATGTGTTGGTTTTATTTTATATTCAAGTTTTAGCCATTCTAGAATCTAGTTATGGATGAATTATGACTCCTTTGTCCACCTAAAATATTTGGTTACTATTTTCTGTACTCCTCTTTAAATGCGGCTTCCAATGGTCTCTAAGCATTTAAGCCTCTGGGGCCTGGGTTACTGCTGTTCAACTGTCTGCCCGCCGTAGCCCAGTTGATCCCTTCTTTCTGCACTGTTGGTAGAAAACCATTTCTTTGTCTATCTGGAAAAGCCATTCATTCCATACAAACCAACAGCCAAAGCCAACCTTTTGTGCTTTTTTGAAGAAAACAGCGAATTTTCTCACTATTTTGGTCTGAACGGCTTTGCAGGCGCAGCAGTTAGTAACTGACGGATCTCGATGCATTTACGGCCCCACATTCCTCTGAAAACTAAAGTTATTTCATCCCTTAAGGAAATGGAGGGAAGATCCTGTCCATGGAAAAAACACAAAGAACTTGGCCTTCATTTACTGGGGCCACTAAGTGTCGGCACAGAGCCTGCACCAGATGCTTGTGTCCGGGAGCGAAAACATGGGGTAGGGTCTTAAACCACAGAAGGGCCAGTCCCGATGCTGTGACCTATGCAATAATTAGTAACCGTGCATGCTAGGGGCATGCAACACACAGATAGCTGTATCGTAATGCAGGCCAGTCCTGTCTCACCCTGCAAACCACTTCCCACCAAGCCTGAGTTTGGTCCCTAGGACTTGCATGGTGGGAGGAAAAAACGACTCCCCAGGTTGTCCTCTGGCCTCCACATGTGCGCCAGGCCATGTTCACGCCCCTCCCAACATATGCAATAAATTTACAATTTTAAAAAGTGTGCATGGCAAGAAAACAAATAATTATGATGCATATAATTTCAAAATGCAAGATCAATGTGTTCATATAAAATGTATATGATATATATAAGACAGAGAGCAGTTCCACAGGGTGCAGTTGGCTTCACGCTAAGAACTGAACCTGCAGCTTAGTGCTCCCTAGCATACCTTATCTCTAAGCTACACCCCAGCTTGTCAGACCTCAGAACCAGCAGCTTCCAATCCACAAATGAGCTGTACTTCACAAATGTGTTTACATTTGTGTTCGCATCCGGGTGTTCAAAACTCATACACCAACAGTGGTGAACTCGAAACTCATACACCAACAGACTCACTTTGGCTTTTTGTCTGGCTGAAATTCTTTGTGTTCTAACAGGCAGCTGAAAACACACACTGCTTCTGTGAGGGACACTTCTGAGCAGTCATACCACCAATCAAAAGAGAAAGCAGCGCACACTGGCAAGACACCATTTACTTACCTGGAGTGACAGTCTTTCAGGGGTTTTAATGCCGATACAAACCGAATGGCTTCTGTGGAATGCAGGGAAGGTCTGGGGACCTTTTCAAGAATTAGAGGTGGTGGAATAGGTTTGGATGGCGTCACAATTGTTGCTGGGGCTCACTGGCTTTTGAACCGTTGTTGTGTGTGTGGTTTTGTTTGTTGGTTGGTTTGGTTTGGTTTTGAGACAGGATCTCTCCACATAGCTCTGGCTGTCCTGGAACTCACTCTGTAGACCAGGCTGGTCTTGAACTCACAGAGATCTGCCTGCCTTTGCCTTCTGAGCGCTGAAATTAAAGGCATGTGCCTCCATGCCCGGCCTCACAGTTGTGTCTTGATCCACACATCGGGGAGGGAGAAGAGGGGAGAGAAAACGTGCCAGTCAGTGGACTCTCCAAGGCAAGACCGGGTGAAGCCACTGCCTGGGAATCCTGCCGCAGACGCAAACATTCCTCAAATCATAACCAAGGCTTCTGTGGCCACAGCTCCTTCACCTCATCACTAGTTCTGGCACTGAATGTTGTCCAAGTTGGGGCTGAGACTGTGGCTATTCTGTGGAAAAACAAAACAGAGGAGACTTGGGAAATTGAAGCCAATTTAAAAAACAAAAATAACCAAGTCACTTATTCATACAAGAAAAACCAAAGCTGGGTAAGGATGAAGGAGTATATTACATGGCTGTCAATAACGTTTATACAGAAGCCGACCCTGTGCCAGCTGTCAACACTGTCTCCAGAACGTCCCACGACCACGCCGCTGGCGGTGCAAACCCACCAGCCTGGGACCTTCCTTGAAGCTTTTCCTTAGCAGCTGCCATGATGCTAAACTCTTGGCCAGTAGAGGGCACTGCAGGGCCACGGAGGAGGATGGGCGTCCTTCCAGACTGCAGCGTCTTTCCGCCTACTGTTTGGGTCCGACAGGGAGGGCGGGAAAAGTGGGGTCACCCCCTCCGTCCGCAGCATAAGGTCAGTTTTCTGTAGAGTTCCCTCCGTGCATCAACGAGGGCTTCAGCCGACAGCGGCGACCTTGCCTTCTCTCCTGGACCCCAGAGCAGCCCCGCGGAACTCCGGTCTGAGGCAGGAATGTCGCTCCCTTAGCATCCTTTTTAGCCTCTAGGAGGTTTCCCGGAGTTCTCGTCCTCTTGTGAAGTGCAGGATCGCAGACAGTCCCGTGGGTAGTTCTTTGTAGTAAACCTCACCCATACACATTACGGGTGGATTTGTTTCCCAACAATGAATTATGGTCTAACCCCAATGGATGGAGTTATCTGGGCATAAAATTGAAAATAAATTAACAAGGGAGGAAAACAGTTATCTAACGTCCTTCCTGTTCTGTGTAACAAGAGACCCCCTGGTGATGGAGAGCTAAAAAGTCAGAGAAAGCTGCACCTATTTATGCTTAGGTTAGTGGGAACCAGGCTGAAAGCAGGTTTAACTTATGTTGGAGAACCGTCCACTGTTAGTGTCGCGCCAAAGTCACAATGAAGATGTGTCCTGCGTGGCTCCCCCTTGGCCACTGAGAATAAATAGGAATAAATAGAACGTAGTGGATTTCGGAGGAGATTGGAAATGGCGCTGCTCTAACACAGTCATGACAAGAAGTGTGTGACTAGGAGTGATACATAACAGATCGGTTCCGGCAGTTTTGCTGTCTTTATTGTTTTTATTTATTTCCTTATTCTATGTGTGTGGGTGTTCTGTCTGCATGGATGTATGTGTGTATGTGTGTACCATGTGTGCCTCGTACCCACAGAAGCCATAAGAGGATATCAGACTCCCTGGGACTGGAGTTACAGATGGCTGTGAGCTGTCATGTGGGTGCTGGGATTTGAACCCAGGTCCCCTGGAAGATCAGCCATGCCCCTAACCACTGTGCCATCTCTCCAGCCCCCGCCATTATTTTTAATGATTCTCAGTATTTGAAAGCAGAGCCACGACCTCAGTCAGTCTCAGGGGTCAGGCCAGGAACAGAACCGAGGTAAGTGAGCCTACCTGGGCAGTGGCCAAGAAGAATATGTACACAGGGCTCGATGGATGAGTCCCTACCGCATGGAAATGCTGGTCTTCTCGGTCACTCTCATGTGTACCCTCTTCCAGGAACACTCAGGAGCCCACACTCGGAGTGTCTCTGCATCTCCTAGAGGCACCCGTACCGTACGCTCTCCCTCGGTCAGTTGGCCACCATGGTTCTAAAGGGGTGTGTGTGTGTGTGTGTGTGTGTGTGTGTGTGTGTGAGTGTGTGTAGGTCAGAGGACACTCTGCAAACTTGCCTGACTTCCTCGAACATATGGACTTGGAGAATTGAACTCAGGTCATCAAACTTGGTGACAAGCACCTTTACCAGCTGAGCCGTCTGGCAGGCCCTCACCAAGGTTTTACCAGTGTTCCTGCAGGCTGGGATGGTGGGTTTACAATGTACCCTTGGGGTCTCCCTTGCCCCTCCTGGCCCCAGGGCCGTAGGAAGACCACCTCCGAGCCCCTCTCCCCACTTTCACTCTTTCCTTAATCCCTGTCCAGCACTGCAAACTAGTGCTTTACCTGGGGGAAGTGCCTAAGACCGCTCTCCACACTAAAGTGTTAATGCTTTAACAGCTTTCCCTTCACAGTGCGTGAGGCTAGAGTTTCAAAGTAAGAAAGGAACTAGTAAACCCGGGGATTTAGGGTATTTGGCACCTCCCAGGAAGGAATATATTTACTTCAAAGTCTTCCTTAGCTTTTCTGATCCAACAACAAAGCAAATCCAAAGTCTGTCTCTGGAGAACGAAGGGGTGGCTGAGCTCCAGGCTGTTCTGCGGCTTGGGAGACCCAGGAGGGTGAGAAGCGTGAGGTCTCCCGCTGTGATGCCCTCATTCACTCTTGCCATGTCCAGTGTCCCGCAAGCGTTCCCGAACATGCCCACGGTGCACTCTAACCCAGAGACGAGAGCGACCCCACGGCTGCTCGAAGTCACTATAGATAGAGAACGAGCAGCTCTTTGCCCTGAGCCTGGCGGTGTTCTCCGCCATTCAGCCGAGGCTGCTTCTGACACTTCAAAGTCGCCTTGCAATGGAAGTGTGTGGTCACCAGGTGGTGGGAGCGCGCTGTGCCTGGGACCGGTAACCAGGAAGCAGAGCTCACCGGGCACCTTCCTGAGAGCCAGGACTTCCTCTCCATCTCAGCCACAGCCACTGGAGGTGAACAGAGAGGAGTCTGCCCCAATAAAGGGCCATAGCGACCCACAGCTGCCACGTGGGCTGATCCCATCTCTCTGTCTCCACCTGAGAAAGAAAATTCTGTCTTCAGAAAATAAAGACCTCATGAGTGCCCACTTTACAAAACTGCATTTATTTGCTTTTCTATTTATTTATTTATTTATTTATTTATTTATTTATTTATTTATGCGTGCGTGCGTGCGTGCGTGCGTGCGTGCGTGCGTGTGCACAGTGGTCAGAGGACAACTTGCAGGAATCAGTTCCCTCAACTATGGATTCTGGGGACCAAACTCAGGTTTGTCAGGCTCGGTGGCAAGCACCTTTACCCACTTCTCAATAAGCACGTCTCTGCCACTGCTCACGCCCTTCTTGTCTCCCTGTGGGAGAGAGCCCTACCCTCTTGTGACATCTCTAGGAAAGAATGCTTACTCTGAAGGAACTGGCAGCCAGTTTTCATTTGTTATCACCTGGCTAAGAGCCTAGAACAGTGGTTCCTAACCTGTGGGTCACAACCCCTTTAGAGGTTGAATGACCCTTCAACAGGGGTGACCTAAGACCATTGGAAAACACAGATATTTACATTAAGATTCCTAACAGTAGCAAAATTACAGTTAGGAAGTAGCAGTAAAAATAATTCTGTGGTTGGGGGTCCTGCAACAGGAGGAACTGGATTAAAGGTCACAGCATCAGGAAGGTTGAGGACCACTGGCCTGCAGGAACCTGGTCTAGGTGGAGCTATGGCAGGGTGTTGGAGGTCAAGATGCTGGGGTTCCCACTCTGCCATCCCTGCTGGGACCAACAGGTTAGCGAATGTCCTCTACACACACACACACACACACACACACACACACACACACACACACACACCTGTCCTCTGATCTTCCTGGTTCTTCCACATACAGCCAATCCCCTTTACTCAAGATGACTTTCCCCATGATGTTGCCACAAAGACTTAATTAGTGAATGCTGAACTCACAGAGGGGTTGAGCTCATGGGGAATAGGCAAATTAGGAACCTGTCATATTTTTAATCACCTGATCGATACATAGCCTTTGCAGTCCTGATGGCTTATGTCTGTAATCCCAGACTGAGGCAAGAGGATTGCAGTGAGTTTGTGGTCAACATAGGTTATAGCAAGAGACAACAATAGCACAGTCTTTCTACTTAAAGACATTTCACTTGGTTGAGTACTAACAAGGAATAAACTGTTCTGTATTAGGGCTGTGTGCTAGCGTTCCTGTGCTTGGGGCCCTGCCCAGCACTTCAGTCCTGTGCTCAGCAACAATGTAAACAACCAATGGGCAGCAAAAATAACAAAACAGGTTTTTGAAAAATGATGGGGGCAGCGCCAGGAGTCTGAGAAACCAGAAGTTGAACAAGCCAGGGTTTCATCTCATGGACCTGCAGAGGTAGGGTCGGAGGGGAACCCTCTTCTGCTGGAAACAAGCTAATGAGGGAAAGGGCAATTAGCACAGTTTTATGTGACTCGGGAGCCTTCAGTCCAGGCCACCCCCACTGGACTCTTTCTTCTAACGCTGACACTTCAAGAAGCAGGGACAGCCACCTAGAAAAGGATGGACACAAGGAGCCCTGAGTGGGGGGACCAGGCAAGGCCTCTTCTGGGTCCTCGTGGCTTCTCTTCTGCCGCATCTCTTGCTTCCAAGGGTGGGCCAGGACCCTTCCGGAGCAAGGATCTTCATTTCTTTATGGCCAGTTGGTACACAGAAAAGTGTTAGAAATGCTAATGTAATTTTTTGTTTGTTTTCTTTTATAGCTACCTTTGGGGGAAAGGAGTTCTGGCTTCTCTGGCCCACTTTGGGAAGAGGAACTCTGCTCTGTTGCAGCTTCACTCAGGGGGGATGGGGGTGAGAGTCAGAAAGACAGAGGGAAAGCTAGCTTTGGAGACCTGTGGTTGGAACTACTGTTTTCTGAGCCCTAGCCACCTCAGCTGAAAACGTGCACATCGGAAGGCTCAGAGTGTCCATCTACATAATGGAAGTCTGAAGATGGCTGCCAGTTGCATTGGGGTTGCAGCTAAGCAAGTAGGCATTTGTAACTCCATAACTGATGAGCAAGCAGGACCAATGGTACAAATGCGTCTTGTGTCTGCAGATCCTTCTCTCTCTTCTTTCACATCAGCTCTCATCCTGGCAAGTCAGTGCAAAGCAGGTATGGAAATCTGTGACTGCTCCCTAAGCCAGCAAATCTCAAAGTGGGGCCATAAGATCCTACCCGGGAGGGAAGAGAAGATCTACCTTTGAACCGGCAGGCAGAATGGCTTTGTGGATAAAAGCATTTTAGGCCAAGCCTGAAGGTGGGAGGCATAGACCCATCTGGTTGAAGGAGGGACCCAACTCCTGTGAATTGTCCTCTGACCACACACAATATAAATAAATAGATATATAGGTGGATAGACGATAGATAGATAGATAGATAGATAGATAGATAGATAGATAGATAGATAGATAGATGGTAGATAGATAGATGATAGATAGATGTTGGATAGATAGATAGATAGATAGATAGATAGATAGATAGATAGATAGATAGATAGATGGATGGTAGATAGATAGATGATAGATAGATGTTGGATAGATAGATAGATAGATGATAGATAGATAGATAGATAGATAGATAGATAGATAGATGATAGATAGATAGATAGATAGATAGATAGATAGATAGATGATAGATAGATAGATAGATAGATAGATAGATAGATAGATGATAGATAGATAGATAGATAGATAGATAGATAGATAGATAGGCAGGACTTGCCTCCACCACCAGCAGCTTTCCGTGAGGCTACCTGTCTTCTTTCTCCAGGCCACTGCATCCTTGGATTGTTCTATCAATCTGTTAGAACATGGTGGATTGCTATGAAGCTCCAATGTGCAGAGATGCGCCTCACCTGAGGATTTAAAACTCCATTGGTGACAAACACCGCGAAGGACTGACTGTTAGTGGTGGAGGGAGAGGCCATCAGTTGTCTGGGTTTGGCCTCACTTTCTAGAAGCCAGGTGAGGATTTGAGGACATGTTTTGGTGGAAGGGACCTATTTTCATTTGACTCCTGTGAAGACCTATTTGATGGGTGTTTTGAGAACCAAGGGGCAGAAGCTGAGATCTGAGGGGCTTTTCCTCTGCCTTGCATGACTTCCATCTTCTGGAGGTGGCCTTCATTCAATGTGGGTCACTAGGTCACAGGGACATCATTTCATTCTCTTCCACATTGTCTGGCGGCAGTGGGACAGACAACTTCAAATCAATACCAACTTCTACTAAGATAGTTAATGGCAGAAAAATCAGCACAGAGAGAACTGAAAAGAACTTCAGGAAACAGCCCAAGCTGAAGACGGCCAGTTCCAGTCCTTGGTGACAAGTGGTCGGGAGGGCACACTGGACTTGAAGAGTTGGAATTCAACACTCACATTTAATAGGAACTTGAGCAATAACAGTGTGATTGGAGGGTTAACAGAAACCGCTCTTAAAGGATTTAAATGAAAACTTTCACTTAGTGGCACCTGAAGAGCTTATAAAGGGCTCAGCAGAGCCCCTGTTTGTCATGGAATTTTGAGTTTGATGTTGGGAGCATACAATAGGACCATTATAATTGTTTTCTTTAAAATTGTTATAATCTCTGTCTTCTCTCTCTCTCTCTCTCTCTCTCTCTCTCTCTCTCTCTCTCTCTCTCTCTCTCTGTGTGTGTGTGTGTGTGTGTGTGTGTGTGTCTGTCCCTGTCTCTGTCTGTCTCTCTGTCTCTCTGTCTCTGTCTGTGTGTGTGTGTGTCTGTCTGTCTCTGTCTCTCTGTCTCTCTCTGTCTCTGTCTCTGTCTCTGTCTCTCTCTCATCAAGGGTGAGCCTCATGACTCTTGTCTCGTGACTAAGACAAACAAGACTGACTTCGAATGCCAACATGGATTTGTTTCCCAGTGGGTGGGAAAGGTGGGCGGTGTCCGCCTGCTGTGACACTGACCCTGCCAGGATGAATCTTCCACACAGATGCTTCCAGCTGCTCAGTGTTTAGTAAGGAAAGGTAGGCCCGTCGTCAGTGGCAACAGTTCTGAGGTAGGAAGTTAACGGTGTTTTTTAGTCCAGCTGTTTGGACAGCTCTTAAGTCTGTGGTGCTAAGTTCAGGTTTAAAAAGCTCTAAATTGGGTCTTCGTCACCCTCTAGAGTTCTCCATTCCTTCTTTCCATTCCCGCGCTACCTGTGCCTCAGCCCTTAATCTAGATGGTGGTCATGATGCCGTTACTGGCCTGGTTTTTGTTGTTGTTTTGTTCTGTCTGTTTGTGTCTATAACAGAATCACTGGGACTAGATCATTAAAAAAGAGAAGATGTTTATTCAGCTCACAGTGTTAGAGGTAGAACAGTCCAGGAGCACATGGCTACATCTAGCCAGGTCCCTCATGCTGTGTCATAGCATGGGTGATGTGGTCACAGAGGTGAGGGAGACAAGTTGTGAACCCACTTTATGACAGTCCACCTCAGAGAATAATCAAGTCTCCATAGAAAGAAATTAGTTCTCTGAAAGGCGCCACTTCTAACGTTGCTACACTGGCCACCAAGTCTCATGCATGTCAGCGGGGACAAACACACCCAAGACCTTTCCTGTCAACTTAGTCACCGGCCAAACACTGCTGTGCCTACCAGCCGAGTCCATCACGGATGAGGGCCAGGGTTTGAGTCTCCTCCAGCAATGGCCTGCCCACCTCCTGCAGACCATCACTGTTAGAAGGCGACAGTGTAGAGCCCAGTGAGATGGGAGGGAGCCTGCCTCACTCTTCATGCCAGCTCCCTCCACAGCAGCCTCCCTCCCCTTCTCCTCCCGGTGAGCCTGAAGTTGGGGACTTTTGCCTTTGATCTCTTCTGTGCTGTCCCCACTGCATCATGGGGAGGAAGGGAAGAGGTCTCCAGCTCTGATCCTTGCCCTGTGAGGTAAAGCCTTCCTGCGACTTTCACCTCCAAAAAGGTTCCAGTACAGAATCCCGAGCCAAATTTGCACAAATTGCTCTTCCACAGTGAGCAGTGGCTGCTAGGTTTACTGCTGGTGACAACAGCTGGCATTACCAAACTCCTGCCGTGTACCAGACTAGACGGGAAGCTTGCTAGGTGGTTTAGTCTCAGTTCATTGTTACAAGAAAATATGAAATAGACACTAATATTATCTACACTTTTATGGAGGGGGCTCAAAAGAACCCTGAGCAATCTGCTGACACAGATAGCTACGTAGGAAGACTGGACTCCACACCAGAGCCCAGGACGGCACTCTAGCCGCTGCCCGGGGAACCTTTCCTCCCCAGGAGAGTCCTGAAACTCGCCTTCTCACTCGTATTTGGGCTAGCTCTTCTGCTTGGGACCTAGTCAGGACTTAAAACACAGTAGACCTGTGCGCCTTGCCGTACTCATCCGCCAGTGATGTATTCCATCAGCCTGGATGAAGAGAAAGCCAGACCCAAAGCCCAAAATTGCCCTTCAGAAGGGCAACAAATTGCCCAGAGGCCTGCCAAGGCGATGTTGGGACGACCACAAGTTGTAAGCATCATGGTCAGTCAGGCCTAGGGCACAAGCCGTGATCCCAACTGCTCAGGAGACAAAGAGAGCGTAGTCTAGGCCTGCCTGGGCTAGAGTGAGTTCAAGGCCAGACTGGACAAGTTAGCAAGACCTTGTTTTCAAAGTAAAATTCAAAACAGGTTTGGGAGCACAGCTCAGGGACAGAACACTTGCTTAGCATGCACAAGGTCTCGGGATCAATCCCTAGTACCATAAACAAACAAGAAATAATACGTTTAAAAGATGCTGCCATTGCTGAAGACCACCAAGCCTGGCTGGCAATATGGCTCAGCAGATACAGGCACTTGCTGCACAAGCCCAAAGACCTGAGTTCAAGTCCTGGACCCCACTGTGGAATGACTCCTGAAAGTTGTCCTGTGACCTCCACATACACACATCATACACTTGCAATAATAACAAAATAAATAAATAAACATTCTTTAAAGGCCACCAAGTCTATTGGCCCATAAAAGAGCTGAAGGAGATCGTGACCTGGGGCCTCTGGGCACATATGAGAGCCTTCCCCAGAGTTACTGTTGTGCAGAGAGAGGCCTCGGAATCTGACATCTAAAGAGAGTACGCGGAACCCATTCCACGTCCATCCAGACAGGCAGAAATAGTGGGAGACGGGAGGGAGAGGGGAGGGAGAGGGGGAGGGAGAGGGGAGGGAGAGGGGAGGAAGGGAGAGGAAGGGAGAGGAAGGGAGAGGAAGGCAGATTCCTTCCTGGTCTCCAGATATCTGACACTCCTGACGAAAGTTGGGAGACGTGCCGCCTCAGAGGACAAGCCCTATGCTGAAAATGCCATCCAGTGGGGAGTCCTGCCTCCTGCCATTTAGTGCCAACTTCACCCAAAGGTCACCTGCTGTCAGAGAGTCCAGGTGCAGGGTGAGGTGGAGGGTTCTGGCAGGCTGATTTCGTTCTGGTTTAACTGGTTTCTGTTTAAGTAAATAAAGTGCGGTGGAGTTCTACCTGGTGTCTAAAGGATAGTGGGGTGTACCCTGCCGTCCTGGAGGGGCAGTGGCGGCAAACTGTAATGGTAATGGGATAGCACTAAACTCCCAAGAAAACGGAGTCAAGAGATGCACAGGGTTGGGGTAGGACTCAGGCATTTGGCAGGGGCAGGTGAACATTGACTTCGGAGTCTGTTGGCAAGGCTTTGAGGACCCGGGCTGTCCAATGTAGTACAGCGGTGGGGATCCCGAACCAAGCAAGAGTAAGACACCCAGGAGGAAGTTCTCGGATTGCAAGCGCGTGGTCCCAGCCCCACCTTGGCTGCAAACACCAGAAGGTGCTGTGCTGATCAAGACAAAGGAAGTGCCAGGCAAGGCCACACACGCAGGACCGGAGGGCGAGATCGAGATGGCTCCGGAGACGCAGGGCGCGGGAGCTACGCCAACGGTTCTGCCCTTTGAACTACTCTGCCATTGGGGTTTGTCTTTAGTAGGTCAGGCTGGAACAAACTGCCCTTTAGCTGTGTGATTGACAAGCAATAGTTTATTGCTCGCCGTTCCAAAGGCTGGAAGTTCAAGATCAGGGTCCAAAGGAGTCAGTGTCCGCTGAAGTCCTGGCCTCAGATGGGCACCGTGCGTCTGCCCTTGGTGGGAGAGTGACCTTCTCAGAAGGTCACTCGTTCGCATTCATGAGGCCTGTTGCCTCCGAAGGCCCTTTCTTATTACTAACACACTGGAGATTAAGATCAGCATTCAAGTTTAGGGGAACACAAGCATTCAGGCCATGACAGGGTCCTTGTGTAACACGATTTGAATCCTGATTCCCACAAATGACCCTAGTAGGGATCAAATATTTAGAAAAGTCACATATGCACACAAACTCTTACAGTGAGTTAACAGGTCAGAAGGAAAATGAAAACAGGAGAAAATAGCTATCCACAAGGAGTGGAGAGAGAGAGACGCAGTGCTTAGAGAGAGACCACAGAGAAGCCTGGAAAACAAAGAGCCAGAGCAGCAGGCGCCCATGAAGCTAGTGACCATCAACAATGACGCAGACAACTGCCCTGGACGCCACTTAGCACGCAGCAGCGGGGCTCCAGCGAATTGAAGTCGGTTTACTGCATTTGACTAGGGGTAGGGGCTCCAGTCTACACACCCCGTCACTTCTTCTGTCCTGGAATCCCTTCAAGAGCCAACGAGGTCTGTCTTGATAAAGCTGTACCAAAACCAACCAACCAAGCAACCAACCAACCAAATAAGAACAAAAAGAGCCAACCACACAAATACGGAAATACAACGGCCACCTATGTTTTTCTCTGTGTAGATGTTAAGTTCATCACCTTATAAAACAGAGCACAGAAAGAGAAATGTGGTAGGGAATTACCGATTTCATAGTTCTTAAGACTTTCCAATTAAAAACAATCCTTGAAACTCACCAACACATTTTAATATGTTTTTTAAAAACAATGCATAGTAACTGTTTTATTTTGCATTTAAAATTATTAATTTCAAAAGAATGTCTTTATTACTTCTTTTCACTAGCAAAGATACAGTGGGTATGTGACAGACAGTCATGTTCTCATCATGATAATAAGCTATTGAAAAAGTTTTTGGCATATTACCCTATTTGAAAACAGAACAAAACACCAAGTGGCTTCAGAATTCAGAAAGCTCTAGGCGGGTCCTTGGGGCTGTTTTTGGAGAGAAGGAGAAAGATAAGAATTATCTGGATTTTTTCCAGGTCAGATCCAGTTCAAGATTCAAAGAAGAGAACAACATTGTCATTTGAGTCCAGTTTCAATTCCCCATGAAAACACCAGTTTCCTGCTTCGGGTTCAGCTCCACTCCCTGCTGAGGGCTGAGAATGCCACTAAGTGGAAGAAGAGAGATACCACGGCAGGTATTTTTTTAAAAAATAAAATAGAATGAACTCATTTTGTTAAAGTGAGCTCTCAGCTACATGGCATTTCTCACTAGGGGGAATCCGCCAGCCCGGAGTTCCGTAGTCCTGGGACAGGAACCTTCACCAGCTCACTCTCCACCCAAGGGGGCTCTTGTCAGTGGCTTTGGCCAGCCTTGAGGCAAGCTTCAGGTCATGAAGGGAAGCTGACATTTTGTGAGGTGAACTTAATTCTCCAACAGAGAAAGGCTGCTTTCTGCTCCTCATCCATCCCCCACAGACCCGATACAGAGACCCACCTCATCTATTCCCACAGACCCTGATGCAGAGGCCCCTCATCCCATCTCCACAGACCTGATACAGAGACCCCCCTCATCCATCCCCCACAGACCTGATACAGAGGCCCACTCCATCCATCCCCACAGACCTGACACAGAGACCCCCCTCATCCATCCCCACAGACCTGATACAGAGACACCCCCTCATCCATCCCCACAGACCTGATACAGAGACCCCCTCATCCATCCCCACAGACCTGATACAGAGACCTCTCATC